>NC_091460.1:39773259-39960759 GCF_027789765.1 Dendropsophus ebraccatus
TACAGTCATTGTATAAATGTAAAAAAATTATATATATATATATATATATATATATATATATATATGCAAAAGTCTGTTTGTTGGTCAGCTCACCTGCTGTGGTATAGCCGTCGGTGCACGGTAAGACCCGGAGCCAGGGTCACAGCATACCAGAGAAAAAAGTCCAGCACCAGGTCGGCATATACCATTAAAATTCCATACTTTATTAGAAAATCTTCACATAGGACAGTAATAAAAGTTTACGCGTTTCAGCGCTTCTCGCGCCTTGTTCACAACTGAAGCATGATACATACAAGCTCATATTGCTATATAAAGGGTAGTGCTGTACATCACATGACTAACCCCCAATTAAGAACCATATAACACATGTTAAAAACTTCACAGGCTTGGAAAGCAGGTTAACCCTTAAGGAGTAAGTTCAAAGTGGGAAGTGAATATAACCAATTTTTCTCATACATCATATAGGTTATTGAAAGCATGGCTAGAAGGTTGCTTACAATAAATGTAGTATGTTAGTCATGTGATGTACAGCACTACCCTTTATATAGCAATATGAGCTTGTATGTATCATGCTTCAGTTGTGAACAAGGCGCGAGAAGCGCTGAAACGTGTAAACTTTTATTACTGTCCTATGTGAAGATTGTCTAATAAAGTATGGAATTTTAATGGTATATGCCGACCTGGTGCTGGACTTTTTTCTTTGATATATATATATATATATATATATATATATATATATATATATATATATTACAGTATAAAGTTATATAACTTTATGTAGGAAATGAAAAAAAAAAGTTTTATTATTACCCCTTTAATTTGGACACTGTGGCTGTTTATACTATTAACCTCTTAAGGACATATGACGTACCCCTACGTCATATGTCCTCACTTGCACTTCAAAGCGGGGCCGCGCGGCGGCCCCGCGGCGGCCCCGCTTTGAAGTGCCGCGATCCCGGGTGCCGCGAGTAGCCCGGGACCGCCGCTATTAGCGGGCACGGTCTGATCGCCGTGCCCGCTAATTAGCTAATCGGAGGCAGCTGTCAAAGTTGACAGCTGCCTCCGATTACCGGAGGCAACGTTTCCCTGGTGTCTAGTGGGGGAGATCGCTCCTCCGGGACCTTGTCCCGGAGGAGCGATCTCCGTTACTGATGCCGGCCGGGGACGCGTCCAAGATGGCGCCGTCCTCGGCTCGGCACTCGTTCGTTTTCGGCTGCAGCAGCCGAAAGCAAACGAGTGCCGATCTCATGGATCTCTGCAGCATATCTATGCTGCAGAGATCTCAATGAGAGATCCAAGTGTATATACTAGAAGTCCCCCAGGGGGGCTTCTAGTATATGTGTAAAAAAAAAAAAAAAAAAAGTGTTGTTAATAGTAAAAAGCCCCCTCCCCTAATAAAAGTCTGAATCACCCCCCTTTTCCCAGGTTTTAAATAAAAGTAAACAAATAAATAAATAAATAAACATGTTTGCTATCGCCGCGTGCGTAATCGCCCGAACTATTAATTAATCACATTCCTGATCTCGTACGGTAAACGGCGTCAGCGCAAAAAAATCCCAAAGTGCAAAATTGCGCATTTTTGGTCGCATCAAATCCAGAAAAAATGTAATATAAAGCGATCAAAAAGTCGTATATGCGCAATCAAGGTACCGATAGAAAGATCACATCATGGCGCAAAAAATGACACCTCGCACAGCCCCATAGACCAAAGGATAAAAGTGCTATAAGCCTGGGAATGGAGCGATTTTAAGGCACGTATATTGGTTAACAACGGTTTGAATTTTTTACAGGCCATCAGATACAATATAAGTTATACATGTTATATATCGTTTTAATCGTAACGACTTGAGGAACATGCATAACAAGTCAGTTTTACCACAGGGCGAATGGCGTAAAAACACATTTCCCCCAAATAAAAGAAATGCGTTTTTTTTTTTCAATTTCACCACACTTTGAATTTTTTTCTGGTTTCGCAGTGTACTTTATGCAAAAATTCAGCCTGTCATTGCAAAGTACAATTAGTGAAGCAAAAAATAAGGGGTCATGTGGGTTTCTAGGTGGAAAAATGCAAGTGCTATGACCTTTTAAACACAAGGAGGAAAAACCGAAAACGTAAAAACGAAAATGGGCCATGTCCTTAAAGGGTTAAAGGGGTTATCCAGCGAAAATCTTTTTCTTTCAAATTAACTGATATCAGAAAGTTATATATATATTTGTAATTTACTTTTATTAAGAAATCTAAAGTCTTCCCATACTTATTAGCTACTATATGTCCTGCTACTGTTTTATTTTCAGTCTGACACAGTGCTCTCTGCTGACATCTCTGGCCGAGACTGTCTCGGTTTTCTATAAACCTCCATAGAAAACCTCTCCTGCACTGGACAGTTCCTGTCTCGGCCAGAGGTGTCAGCAGAGAGCACTGTGTCAGACTGAAAATAAAATGACATTTTTCTGCAGGACATGCAGCAGCTGGTAAGTGTGGGAAGACTTGAGATTTTTTGATAGAAGTAAATTACAAATCTATATAACTTTCTGACATCAGTTGATTTGAAAGAAAAATATTTTTGCTAGACAACCCCTTTAAGGAACTAATGGGGGTATGTGACTGTCACTTAGATCTTTTGCAAATGTCCCCTGGCATCCAGAGGCTTATTAGTCTATAATGTCTAAGTGAGATGCAAAGAGCTCCTGATAGGCATCATATCTACTGCAGAAGGTGGACAGGTCCCTTCCCTGGTTTTAATCACTCCTCTACAACTATTAACCTTGCGATTCCCATGATAGTTACAGAGCCATATTATATTTACCTGCGTCCTAATTACTTTCCTGATTAAATCCTATTCTTCGGAATTGACCCAAGCTCTGCTCATTTCACAGGATGCGAGGAATATTTGCCAACATTTTGTTTTAAAGGAAATAAAGACCATACGATGCGGTTACTTTTGCAAGTATGATCTCACCGCAGCAGCATTCTCCACATATTAATACGTTTTACATGTTGAGTGAGTTTTCCATACAGTACTTGTCCTGGGATAGATTGCCAATAATGAGTGTCGAAAATCCACCCACACATTTTTCTGGACACAATATCAACAACCAAGGCTCTGGTATTATTGTTGTGTGTCCTGAGTGATGAGCCAGCTTATATATTGGCAACATAAGTTTTAATAGATATCACTAACACTGTTTCAAGGCTCCTATATCTGTCACATATTGACTTACAGGGTAGTTACTAGTGATAAGCGAACCGGGTTCGGGTTCCAGTCCATCCGAACCCGAACGATCGGCATTTGATTAGCAGGGGCTGCTGAACTTGGATACAGCTCTAAGGTTGTCTGGAAAACATGGATACAGCCAATGACTATATCCATGTTTTCCACATAGCCTTAGGGCTTTATCCAAGTTCAGCAGCCACCGCTAATCAAATGCCGATAGTTTAGGTTCGGATCGACTCGAGCATGCTCGAGGTTCGCTCATCTCTAGACACAGTTTTCTACCTTCTGGAGGAGAGTTAAAGGGATATTCCACTCAAACATAACTTTTGATATGTTGCTGCCCATGGTGAGACTAATAATTCGTTCTATACTTGTTATTATCTATTTAGTCTCCTCCCCCCAGTTCTGAGCTGCTGCTTTCTGTTGAATATGTGTGTGAGCTTTTATCTCTGTCTCCCCCTCTTCCCCCCCCCCCTCCCTTCTGAGACAGCTGATGTAAACAAGTCCCCGGCAGGCTTTATCTGCAACATTGTAGCTTCTTTGTAATGAGAGGATTAATCTCAGTGAGTTCATCAGCAACTTGACCTCAGATTAACCCTCTGAGCATTATAAAGAAGCAACAATGTTGCAGATAAAGCCTGCCAGGGACTTGTTTACATCAGCAGTCTCAGAAGGCAGGGGGAGGAGGGGGAGAAGGAGAAAAAGGCTTATACACAGATTTTTATGTCTTCAGCAGAAAGCAGCAGCTGAAAACTGGGGGAAGGAGACTGAGTAGATAATAACAAGTATGGAAGGAATTGTTAGTCTCACCATGGGCAGCAACATATCAACAGTTATGTTTAGGTGGAATACCCCTTTAATTTGCATACTTCCTTTCCCATGAAGCATTGCTTTAAATAATTAACATACCAGCTGGATCTCTTCAATAAGAATAAATATTTCCAAACAAATACAATAGTTGTGCTAAAACCAGAAGAAACTCTGCCCAACACCTGTAGTCAAATCTATGAAGGGATGTGAGGTCACAGCCGATGTTATGCATGGATTTCTATCCGTTTTGTGTTTCGGTAAAAAAAAAAAATCCCCTTTTTCAGATATCCTTTTGATTCCAGAATACAAGAAATACATAAAGAGGAAATAAAATTTCTGGATGTAAATATTACTCGTGGATCCATTTAAGCAGTATATGGGATTTATAAATGAGTTTCTGCCATAGTGCTCACAGGAATGCTAGCCCTCATGCCCCTATGAGTACCTGACACATAGTCACATAGCCCTCAAATTGCCCAGAGGCATGCTTACTATATACAGTACCAGCCATCCCATATTACATATATTTGATAAAATTCAGGAAGCTACATGTCAGTAACCTCTAGGGGGCGATCATATGTAACATATTGCTCTTGCAGTAATGTCTATGATCAGTGCAAAGAGTGTGAGTGAATGTGATTGCTCTGACTACATCTTTCTGTGTAATCAATGGTTGCCCTGTGCGATCAAGACATTGTGATGTGTGTACTCCAACGAAGTGTGGAACTAAAACCCTAGGAAGTGCTCTCTATCTTACCCATTTGTTTAGTCTTATGATTGGATCCACTTTGGATAATGCCTCCTTTTTAGAAGAGTCCCCTGACAGTAAGCAGTTCACCGAGTTCCCAGCTATCCGCTGTAATGAGCAGGGAAACCTGACAGTACTGTGTTTACCCCGAAAAATACAACAGTGTCTTATATTAATTTTTGCCCCCAAAGATTCACTAGGTCTTATTTTAAGGGGATGTCTTGTTTTTCCATGAAGAAGAATTCACATGTCACATGCAAAGTAGGGACAGAGCGTACGTTATAGCAACTTCCGGCCACCAGGGGGAGCTCACCACAGCACACTTGTACAGCACAGCAGGGACAGCATACGGAATGGCGGCAGGGGATGGGATAACAGACTGTGTGCAGCTTTACATTTGGTAGTAGGGGACACAGGGTTGGCAGCAGATGATGGTTTTCGTGTCCTGCATGCAGGATCCTGAAAAAAAGCATCTTCCTCTATTAACTTAGTTTCCTGACAGCACTCCCACAGGAGATATGAAGCATTACATATTTCCGATCTACACCAACAGGCTGTCTATGAAATATATGGACACTGTGGGTCCTCCAGAGTAAAGGCCCTATTCCACGGAACGATTATCGTTCATAAATTCGCTCCAACGACCGCAGGTTAACGATCACTAAACATTTTTTTTGCGAACGATAACACATAACGTGGGAACGTGAACGATATATGCAGTGTAACAATTATTTTACGGTCGTTACATTGTTGTTTAATTCGTTTGCCGGGGTGATCATGACCATACGACACACCTACTTTTTTTTCAAACCTTTTTACGAACAACTTAAAGATTTCTAATTTTACGAACCGATTAGAGAATTATCCTTCAATGACCAGCGATTTTTTTCGACTGAAAAACAATTTTGAACGACAATATAACGATTTTGCCTTTGTCGTTCGCTCGTGTACATCAATTCCACGAAGCGATTATCATTAACGAGCGGTCGTTGGAACGAGTTTATGAACGAAAATCATTCCGTGGAATAGGGCCTTAAGAGACACTCTTTATAGCCATTTATATAAGTGTTTGTGAAACTGGGGGAACCTTCTGCCATAAACTTAAATTGGGACTTGTAAAATGTGTATTGTAAGCCAGACACCTAAAGGAATGTTGTATTTCAGTAAATGTTGACAATGCTAACAAGGCTTTTTTTTATTGTTTCCTCAATTTTATGACCACAATGAAGAGACACCTGTCAACAGAGGAGTTTGCACACGTCTTTGGGATGACCATCGAGCAATTTGACCGCTTGGCGTTATGGAAGAGGAATGACCTGAAGAAGAAGGCGCTGCTTTTCTAGCCAACAAAACTGCCATGTTTAGTGTTATCAACACTCTTCTCCTGGAAGAGCGAGGCGAGACTGTTCCATTGGGCCAGCCAGTACTCTCATCATCCTATAACATGCCAATGTCTGCCAATGTTGCTTTATTTACAATATTTCTTGGTGTCCTGGAACACTGTAACACCGACCGCTGCATGTCAGGGGTCCAACACTACGTATAGCCCATGTATCCATAACTCTCATCACAATCTAGTGACATGAAGGCCAAAGACTCGCATGTGAGCCATGTTTGCATTCATTTCTATGTGGTTTATTACGAGATGAAAGCTTAACTAACCTGATAGCAAATTCATATGTACCAGAATAAGCTTGTGCTTGCTGCTCCCATGTATCCACTAACACTATGACTGGCATATTACATTAGCATCTAATAACCAGGTTTCTTATAGAAGCTATCTCAGGCATCTTTGCGGCCATAATTGTTTATTTTATAGTCTATGTGGCTTGGAAATCCGCTCAGATACATCATTTCACGTTCTCATAAGCTTATGGATATATCTAGTAACAGTAAAAACTGTGTAAGGGAGAAGGTGGGGTTATGTAATGTTATATGTTGGCAGTTTAAGGGTGGCAGCGGACGTCTTACAGTAGTTGCACACAGACCCATACAGATTAGATATTTTCTCCTTCATTGATGAGATATGTATTGGCAATACAAAACGTTGTAGCTCTACTATTTCTTATAAGGCCAATGCATGGGTACTGGTATACGATGCACACCAATGTAGAAAGTCGGCCGCTGCTGTATAATCGAGGATATTTTGATGCCTCTATTGTGGGTTCCAAAGGACTTGGTAACTTCCATGCAGAAATCCTATGTTTGCTTCTAGTGGTAAGGCAGGAAACTGTTTTCTGGTCACATCTGGGCAACATCAGTGTTGGACTGGCCCACCAGAGGACCGGAGAATCCTCCGATGGGCCCCCAGCTTTAGAACCTGCACTAACACTGACTGACATGTCGTTTCTCGCTGGTTCTTCATTGATGGGCCCCCATGATTATTTCCTCTGGTGGGGCCAAGATACCCCAGTCAGACACTGGCCACCATCATAGATGGCACTAAGGCATCCCCCATCCTATAACTGTCTACATCAATGTTTCACAACTCTGGTCTTTAAGAATCCCCAAGAGTTTCCAGCTATTGTCATTGGAGTTGGTGTTCCCTCTGTGGAATAGCCTCACATTATACACATTATAAATTTTTTGGTCATACTTCAGGACATGTGGAGATATTGATCCAGCAGTATATCAGTGGTCAGTGCCTTCTCATTACACAACCCTTGTCATGCCCGATCATGGGATTAGTCCTGGCTGTATCAGTATTGGACTGTATGTGACAACCTACACATTTATGTAAAGCTAGAAAAACACATTATACTTGTGTCAGCTGATCTCACCAAATTTGATATTACTAGCTAACCATCTGCTGTGTATGGTGGCCGCCCAACTCCTTGTTGCTGAACTTGGATAAAGCTCTAAAGTTGTCTGGAAAACATGGATACAGCCAATGACTATATCCATGATTTCCACATAGCCTTAGGGCTTTATCCAAGTTCCACCGCTAATCCAATGCCGAAAGTTCGGGTTCGGATCGACTCGAGCATGCTCCAGGTTCGCTCATCTCTAGTTGTATTGCCTTGTATTGTTCTTGGGGGCGATAAGAAAGACCTGGTAGTGGTTTTCTCTCTCCATTTAGAACACATCCATGATCAGCCCAGCCGAGCATACATGTGTAGGGTGTCAGAGGATATAGCTGAACAAGCATTTGGCTATCTTATGTGGGTGATCAGCTTAACATGGATGGGTTAAGGACTTTCTTCCTGAGATAATTCTGCACTTCTTCTAAAACTCCTGTAGGGGGAACTATGTTTCTTACGTAAATTCAGCTGCTTCGTATTTTGTGTTACAAGAAAAGTGTGCATTTTCTATATAACACTATGCAGTATGACTTTCCGTCCTCTTATTTTAACTCTAATTTGCATCATAACGTTGTGATCTCCAACCTGCATGAAACTACAACTCCCAATGTGCTGGAGGATGATATGTGAGATAATGCACACAACTACTTGAATAACTTTATTGAAGTGGTTTTGTGCATTATCTGACTGGGTTATAGTGTCAGTCCCAGGTTGGAGACCACTCTTGTAATGGGTAGAACTATGTAGATTAATAATTGGCTGTTGCAATAGGTGTTCCTCTGTGTATGAATGTATTATTCCTTGAAAGAATAAGAAAAGTAGGAAAAAGAAGTAAGATAGGATTGATGATATGCTCACCATAGAACCTTAGTGATTTAGTAGCTGAATGGTACAGCTATAACACCATCAGCAATATAATCTGTGGGGTCAGTCCTAGTTGTCCCCAAGTTCTTAGAGAAGGACACATCCAATCTCAAGGAAATTGAGATTATAGTCAGGTTTTCCTTGACCACAAATTTGCAGCCTGGACAATCCAAAATAACAGAATATTATAGGGCAGCTATAGTATGCCCTGCCTAAAATATATGGATAAAGTATAAAAGGAAATATATAAAAGTAATATATAAAATAACTTAATATACATAAATAGTGTGATACCCTATTATCACATTTGCTAAATTATTATACTATTTAAAAAGATGTAATTGGGAAGTATAAACTCTAGAGATATATAATACAGCCAGTTCTCCTCGTCCTTCTTGTGATAAATTAACATTGAAGATGAAATATTTATTATGAATATTTACTATATATTATTTATATAGGAGCTCAGCTGAGCCTCTAATCTGCTCCCTAGGTGACTCAATGACGTGGGATCAGATTAAGTTTATTCAGGGATGTCATGTAAAAGTAATGATTCATTTCATATATATGGGAGCTGTCTCTGTAGTGTCACCTACTGTTAAAAATATTCCTTCCTTCTGAAAGAGGGTTAATTTGCATTCATTTCCCCATAGAGCCTTGCCTGTAAGATTCCAAATGTCAGCTGTATCTCCAACACGTGAACCCCTAAGTCACTCTCCCTTTTCTCCTCCTCCCTCCCCTTATACCCTTATGGGCAACATATAACCTGACCCCTCAGTGAACTGAAGCATTTCAAGACAGATTTAAGCTGGGTTTTTTTTACATTGAAGGATGTGTTTAAGAAGCATAGTGGGAACAGAGGAGCGGAGAAACTTTCTTTGATAAGATACTATATTATGTTACCTTCAGAATTTTGCCTTCTCGTATGACCCCATACCATCCATTCATGTGACTCTTATAAGATGGATATAAAGGTAATTCATGTGACCTCTATAACATGTATATGGTGGATTCCTACATGATGTGGCGTTATGTACTGCATTCAACAAACAATGTAGTTTATTACCTTAAAGGGGCTATCCTAAGATTAAATGTTATTCCCTTTCCACAATGGCTGATCAGTGGTGGTCTGACCACTGGGACTGCCAATGATCAAGAGAATAGAGATCTAATTTCCTTAAAGGGGTTATCCAGCGCTACAAAAACATGGCCACTTTCTTCCAGAGACAGACCCACTCTTGTCTCCATCTTGGGCGGGGTTTTGCTGCTCAGTTCCATTGAAGTGAATGGAGCTTAATTGCAAACCGCACCTGAACTGGAGGCAAGAGTCGTGTTGCCTCTGAGAGAAAGTGGCCATGTTTTTGTAGCATTGGATAATCCCTTTAAGTGAATGGAGGGGCAGTGCACACACATGCTCGGCCACCGTTTCTCCTCTATAAGACTTCCAATATTGTGGAGCACTGAAGTCCTATATTCAGAAGTCCTATAGAGAGTAAATGGAGCAGGGGTTGGGTATATGTGCTGCCACTCAGTTGGGGACACAGGGCTCTCATTGTTCTGATTGGTTGGCTTCCTAACAGTCAGGGTCCCCACCAATCCCCACTGCAGACAAACAAGAAATCTTGAAAGTCAGAGAAGACGGGGTCAATCTTACCGTAACTCGTGAACACTCCCCATATGAGGGTACAGAGAGCTGTATTATAAGCTAAGTAAAGAAAAGGACGGATTTCCTTTAAGAACCCAGTGGCTGAAGGTTACAAGGATATTACTGAGATAACCTGAGGGGCTGCTGGTGTGGGATGAATCACATCTGGAGCTGGTTAATCTGTTTTCTAAGAAAGTGCAGAGAGGAAGGAATAAGCATGTTACTGAGCGAGGCCCAAAGAGCGCACGGTCATCAGATATGGATTCAACTCCCTTATTGGCGTCAATTTGCCATTACCGTCATGATTTGTATCCACACCTTAGTTAACTCTTTATGAGACGGGAAAATCTAGTATTAAAGGAATGGTATAATGGATGGTTGAAGGACCACTACTAGAGACTTTCACCACTAAAAGCATATGCTAGTGTGCCTTAAAGGGCCACTAACCTTGTAGAAGGTGTGTATGATCTCCCAGTGTTTGTATCTGTTTCCTCCCTCACTCCAATGATAGGGACAGGGATGGCAATCTCCGTACAGCGCTGTGAAATATGTTAGTGCTATATAAGCTACTAAAAAAAAATATATATATACAAAGAGATACTAATATCCATCTACATGTTTTAGAACATACAGTATGGAACATTAAATAGTGACCCTATTTTTTGAACTTAACATAAAGCTTTTTTTGACCCTAACATAAAGCTATCATTTGTTGGCCGAAACACCTCTACATGTAATAGGGGACAAATGGTCGAACCTTGTAATAGGCTTTAGAGACTAGTGCCGATCTATGAGATCTCTAGACTCTTCCCCAATAGATGATGCTAGGGAAAAGAAAGATGGGACATGTTAAATTTCTCTCCTTTATCCATATTTCCGGTATTTGAGGTGATAAATATGGCCTGCAGCTATTAAAGGTGTATGGCCAACTTTAGCCCCTCCCTTACGTAGTCCGCAGTCATGTATGGCTGGGTCTATAGGTAAATCTGGCCATATATATGGGGGATATAAGCACAAACATATGCATTCCTAAGGATTCGGAGCTATAATGTTTTAGTGTTAGGCCATACACGTCAGATTGTCAGAATTACAGCAGGCCAAGTATGGGAAAATAACATACAAGGATTTTTCTATTATATGTAACATAAACAAGCCATAAAGAATACTGAAGACGAATAAAATCTTATTACCTTCCTCGAAGGGACCAGTAAATATGGAGAAGACATAAATAAAGATAGCTAGTAGATTGCTTCCAAAATCCATTATAAGATCCATTATATTCTATGGAGGATTCCTGCCTGTGTGTCCTGAGTTTACCTTGGCCATAAGACTGTGTGAAGGAAGTTCCTCACTCCAGACTATCCTACTTTAGTATCTTTATAGGAAACAATGAATAAAAGTGCTTGAGCAGGATTAAAAAAAAATGACTGCATTTTTTTTTTATTTAAAAAATAGCCCCACACCTGTCCTCAGGTTATAAGTGGTGTTGCAGCATTGCCTTATTCACTTCAATGCAGCTGAACTGCAGTACTACCATAGGCAGTACTGCAGGTTTGCTCATCTCTAGTTATGGACATCCCGGAAAAGCATTTTTATACTTGCAAAAATATTATCTCCATAGGTTTTTATTAAAAATGTTGCTTACTTTTATTTCTACAGTCTCTGCAGATTGCTGTGTGAGCTCTATTTTCTCTATATTTATAGAGAGCTTATGTGATTCTTCCCTTGTATATGCCTTGCATCTGTTCTCCTCTCTCTGTAAAGCCTGTGTGAGCTGTCCTCCAAGTGTTCGCTCCCCCCTTCCACTCTGGGTAGCAGCTAAATGGTAAGAAATGTCTAATAAAGACTATTTAGAAAGTTGTTTACTTTGCATTCAGGAAGCACATTAACAATAAAAAAAGACAGTGTAAAGATGTCTGTAGCCTTTAATCTGTAGCAGTAGTATCATGTAATATGGAGTATATGTAGTTGCAGAGGGCTCTAATACAAATGAATTACGGCATTGTGTTATATATGATGCCGCTACGCCTCCTATGTGGCCATTGAGCCTAGCTTACTGAGTTACCTAAATCAGGTCATGATGAATTTGTCAGTCTTGTCCATTCAATATAGAAATTGTATAAGATTAGAAAATCGCGTCTGCTTCCTTCCAAACCTTTGCCAGTCAGTTTCATCACTTGAATGGGATGGAGCTGCGATAGGCAAGAGACACTTCTAATCTCTTATAACCCATGACTCCTGTTATTGGTATCTGAGTCTATTCTTTCATATGTTTCAGTTTCTGGTGAAATAAATGACTGACTTACGAATAATACTGTGTTGTATGACATCATCTCTGACTTCACCTCATGTTGGCTGTGGGTACAATTCAAGTCATTAGGCGAGTGATAGCAATTCAGGAAAGGTGTGTGAGTCACCCTGAGTGCTATTAATGTTAAAATTATTTCCCTTAAAGCGGTCATCCAGGATTAGAAAAACATAGCTTCTTTGTTCATAAAATAGCACCACATGTGGTTGTGAGTGGTATTACAACTTCATTTACTTCAATGGAACTGAGCTGCAATACCGTACACACAATTAAGACAAGATTGGTGCTGTTTCTGGAAGAAAACAACTATGCTTTTCCAGTCCTGGATATAACCCCTTTAGGCATTGGTTTACCCAAAAATGTGATCTGCACAGTATCAGTGTACGTTCAGCAAATGGAGCAGATATAGTCACAAGTAGACTACATTTGGCCTAGTATTCTCAGTGCAGCTGCCATAAGAACATTGTGGTATATGTTGGCGCACCTTTTGCTGGTGTTACGATATATGCCCCACACTGAAAATGTGATGTGGATAGGCCCTAATGTGTGAATTGTATCCTATTATGTGTTCTTGTCCATAGTGTTGGTTATATAAAAGTCACTTGTGGTAATGATATTAGATGTAGCCTATTAGGCCATGAATTGAATGGGATTGAATAGTGACAACTACTTCTTCTGAGCCAGATGTGTTCTGGGCGCTGTTGTCACTCCCCATCCCCCAGTCTGCCTGACTGGTCACACTAAGCAGTGGGCCACAAAATACACAGGGAAGCAGGAATTTCTACGCTCCTTCACTGTCTTTGCTTTCTAGACATCTTTATTATTGATTTAGTAGTCTCATCAATTCTCTAGAATGTCTTCTGTCTCCTGTTTGGGCCTCCAGGCTCCTTAGTGGTGTCTTTATGATCTCTGTAATCGCATCCATCCATCTTGTTATAGATAGTTGTCCCAGTTAGCCAAAATTGCATTTCCCCAAGGTGTAATCCTTGTAAGACTTAGGACCATATTACACGGCCAGATCTACAGGAGAAAGCAAGTGTCGACCTGTCAGATCAGCGCTCGCTTCCTCCTTGTTCTCTGCTCGCTGTTGGTGTTACTACACGCACATACATCAAGTGGGGGAGGGGCACATAAAGACCTGTAACTCCACCATAGTTAGCAACCTCAGCTATCTCCATGTGTTCATGGCAAATTTACACTTGTGCATAGATGACCTTGTAAGTACAAAGAAGCATGTAGAGAATAAGAGGCTGACGCTAGTTCTTTCTGCAGTGTAATGCCATCCAGCCAGGGCCTGTGTGCAGACTCCATACTGTATCCCCCCCCAAGCATGTAAAGAGACTCGGCATATGACTTGTTACTTTGGCCTTGTTCATGGTCGGACGAAGAGAAGGTTCCATTCGAAAAAAGGAAAAGTATAATTATGGATACATCTTATTTTCTATTCTCATTGAATGTATGCAGTCTGTTTTGTAGTCTTGTTCTGTGAGCATGGGCTCAACTCAGACAAGTGATTCTGTGGCTCCTACACAGCACTGTTGCCGGTCCGCACATCAATATACATAGGGTCTAGCAGCACTATTGGCATTTTACAGTCCGGAGTACACATTACTGCAGTAGGTCAATATCTTCCTATGGATACAATGTAAGCCGCTTGGTTCCTTTTCACTGTACAGGTCAATAACACACAAATCTTGTTCTGCATTTGATATTTTGTTCTGTGATTTATTACTTTGCGGTGCAGATAATGACCATGTGCTACAAAAATAAAAGATCTTTCACTCACGGCTGCCTCTTTGTGTTATTGTGTATTGTACTATATAGGAAGACATTTTGTAGACATTAAAAGATACTCTAGCTATTTTTTTATTTCTTTCAAATCAACTGCTTTGCAGAAAGTTATAGAGTTTTGTAATTTACTTCTGTTTAAAAATCTCAAGTCTTCCAGTACTTATCAGCTGCTGTATGTTATGCAGGAAGTGGTGTTTTCTTCCCAGTCTTACACAGTGCTCTCTGCTGCCGCCTCTGTCCCAGACAGGAACTGTCAAGAGCAGTAGAGGTTTTCTATGGGGATTTGCTGCTGCTCTGGACAGCTCTTGACTTGGACAGAGGTGGCTGCAGAGAGCAGTGTGTCATACTGGAAAGAATATGCCACTTCCTGCAGTACATACAGCAGCTGATAAGTACTGGAAGACTACATACCTTTAAAGGGTTATGTAGGGTAAGGGTTGTAATTCTGCAGCAACTAATGTAGCTAGAGACTTGTTAGTTAAGCACAGCTGGAGACCAAACAATATCTAATATGCATACATTAAATTATCGGAATGCCAGGGACAATAGCACTGCTAGTACTTGCACTAGTCATTGATCCCCACACTTTTAGTTTAGCCTGTAGATAATTTTTGTCATCCACTAATGATTGCTTCCTACACAGACACAGACCTTAGGATGGGACCGTATACTTCTATGATATGCAATGCTATAGTTTGCATTCCTGACTTCGGTTTGGTATCTAAGTTACTCAGCTGCTTGAAGTGTGATCTTGAGCCAAAAACTTTTGGAAGAGTTTCTTAAGATGACTTGACAGAAAATGTAGCACAGATCCTAAATCAGTAAGAGTTGAAGGATTTTGCTTTTGAACTATGGGGTCCTGGCAAGTACAAGACATGGCTCAAAGACAACATGATGGGGTCATCCACCCAGACCCTCTATCCATGCTGGTCATAATTTGGTGATTGTCTTATCCACCAAGAGTGAGACACCTTCATTAAAGGAGAAGTCCGGCCAAAACTATTTTTTAATATGTTATTACTTCTGGAAAGTTAGACAAATTTCTAATGTACATTAATTATGGGAAATGCACATATAGGCTATTTCCCTTAATTTAGTAGATCAGGAAGACTTCAGATTCTCTAAAATAAGATGACGTCACGGACCAGGGGTGTAATTACAATGGATCGCCATAGTGCGCCCCTGCTGGACACTCCATTGTAATTACAATGGATGTGTATGTAAATGTAATACAGTGTTTTTCATTGAATACATTTTTGGAATACTTTGGGGAGCAAGTGTCCTTGCTCTCCAAAGTATTCCATAAATGTAATCAATCAGTACATAACAGTAACCCGCCGAACCGCCGCCCGCCGCCGCTGCCGAACGTCCGCTGCTCTGGACTAGACTCAACTACTACTCATGGTGATGGGAGAGTAGTAGCTGGGTTATATCACCGCCGCTGCTGCTGCTGCTGCTGCTGCTGATGGGTGCAGGGGGAGCCGCTAATCACTGTGCAGCTATCATCCCCCTCCGCTCCCCCCCCCCCCCCCTTCTCCGGCCAAACTTTACACTATGTGATGGCTGACTCCCCGCTCGGCCACCGCTCTCCGATCACACGTGCCCCCGGGGACACCAGGAAGCACTGGGAGTCGGCATGTTGAGTCTAGTCCAGAGCGGCGGGCGTTCGGCAGCGGCGGGCATTCGGTAGAGGCGGCGGTTCGGCGGGCGGCGGTTCACTGTTATGTACTGATTGATTACATTCATGGAATACTTTGGGGAGCAAGGACACTGTATACTGTATTACATTTACATACACATCCATTGTAATTACAATGGAGTGTCCAGCAGGGGCGCACTATATATAGAAGTCAATGGTACTCATTGACTTCTATATATAGTGCGCCCCTGCTGGACACTCCACTGTAATTACACCCCCGATTCGTGACGTCATCTCTTTTTAGAGAATCTGAAGTCTCCCTGATCTACTAAATTAAGGGAAATAGCCCTATATGTGCATTTCCCATGATTAATGTACATTAGAAATTTGTCTAACTTTCCGTAAGTAATAAAATATAAAAAAATAGTTTTGGCCGGAGTTGTCCTTTAAGGGTATCAGATTGGTATGTGTCACTATTGGGATGTTGATCATTAAAGGTTATGAACATTTTTTCAACCATTTTGTAAAAAATAATTAAAACCTATTTGGTTACAGACTACAAACACTGTGTAGTCTGATACTATAGGCATGTGTTGCTTTGTGTGTTCTCTGCAGAATATACTGTACACTAAAGATGGCAATGCGTTTTCAGTAAGTGTCGGGCAAACGTTCATTTGACTGACAATGGTCTTTCCTAAAATCCCTTCAAAGGGCCGAACGTTTATAGGTTCTCTATTTGAAAGGTAGGAATAGGTTGCTGCCGAACTGATCTGGTGTCAGCATATTCCTCCCAGAACAATAGGGATGGTTGGAAAAAATCCATCATCCATCTTTTTCCCCATCAACATCATCTTTTAGTGGAAAATCGCATTGGCTGCCACTGTCATTTCTCTGTTATTACTCCTGTAAGTTTTTAAATTAGTATATTAACAACTGGGTGTTCTCATCCCACTTGTCAGCTTGTCAGTTGGGGAGTCTTTACACATTTGAACACTGTCAGCACCTAATGGACGGTGACGGACTATGTAGAACACATCTAAGTGACCTGAGGAATGGTAACACTCTATTGATTTATATATTTGTAGGCGTAAGGGCCGTATGACACAGAGTGATTATCAGACTGGGCAGATACCACTCCGTGTAATGCAATGCTTCATGTAATAGTAATGCGCAACCAATGGCGGTGTAAAGTAATAAAGATTATACTTACCTGTCCAGGCTCCCCGATATCCTCCTGCCTGTTCCTTGCTTACTGCAGCTGCCGCTGAAGCTTCTGAAGCTGTATCTGTCCCGCCTCAGCCAGTGATTGGCTTAGAGGCCTGTCAGTGAACAAAGTTTCAACAGTGGCTATGGTGAGCAAGAAAAAGGGAGCAGAACACCGGAAGGTGTGGAGAGGTAAGTATAATCTTTGTTACTTTCTATGTAACAGATCGCATATATATGTACTTACAGCCCTTGCTGCACAATAATTAGGCTGTTTAATATGGCCCTAACAAAGGAACGGCACAAGTCTACAAAAAAATATTCCTACTAAAGCAGAAAGCTCAGGAAAGTAGACGGCTCTGTCCTAATCACACACATTACATACATAGCTAATAGGATATGCTACACTATACTATATGGATTAGGAATGTGATTTTGATACATGCAATGAAAATAAACCCAAGCTGGGTAGATATAATATATACATTCTATAAAACGTGGAATCACAACAGGTAGGGGGAGCGCAGCTTGTATAACCACATAGATATGTTTAGCTTGGATCGAACTGGAGATTCCTCGGCCGGTGCCATAAACAGCCGCATTTTTGCATAAGTGATTTAGACCGTGTATATTTACACAAGGGGAGCATCAGAAAGCGTGACATGGCCGCTGCTGACATGTCGTGAAATGTTTCTGAAACATAATGAAGAACATATTGGAGGATAAGCCTGACCGGATCATCTTATTTATAGAGTTTTATGGGATTTAATGATTGGACTTTTCAAGAAATAACCAAAAATTCTAAGGAATAGCCGACTCGACCAGGCTAAATTAACTCATCAAATTAATGAACAAACTGGTATTATTGTAGGCAGTGCCATACTCTGCTATACCTTCTGCATGTCAGTCCACCCTATAATGACAAGTCAATCCTTATATTAATGATAATACGGCCAAAACCAGATCAGGGCTCCTGTCCCAGTACAGTGTCCCAGTACCCGAACCGCAGCTACTATATGTATAAAGTTGTTGTGTGGCTGAGGAATATCTTAGTAATCATCTCAAACTGTGTTCAGGTATTGTATGCTCTTTGTATGTCTTGCTTCTTTATCCAGGGCAGTTTCTAGGTAATTTTGACTACAGGGCGAAAAAAGTCAGTGACTCGCAGGTGACGTCTTCTTTAATCTGAGGCATCACTTTCCTTTTTCTCTTCTCTTCTGGCCCAGACCTCCATGATGATTTCTTGCAGCCACAATTCATCTCTTGTTCACCTCCCAGACAAACATCTAAGGCTCCGAACTTTTACAACTTCCACTTTTTTTGTGACTTGTGCAGTAAAGTCAGTAGGTATGTAGGTTTCCCCTTGTATATAGGATCCCCTGCTGTGCCCCCATATAGTAATAATGCCTCCTGTGGTCTTCCCCCATAGTTATAATCCCCCCTGTGCTCCCCCCATAGTAATAATCCCCCCTGTGCTCCCCCCATAGTAATAATCCCCCATGGTTTGTTCACATATAGTAATAATCCCCCCTGTGTGGTCCCCATAGTAAAAATCCCACCTGTGCAGCCCCCATAGTTATAATCCCCCCTGTGCTCTTTCTCCATAGTAATAATTCCCCTGTGCTCCCCCCCCCATAATAGTAATAATCCCCACAGGGTTTGTCCGCATATAGTAATAATCCCCCCTGTGTAGTCCCCATGGTAAAAATCCCACCTGTGCAGTCCCCATAGTTATAATCCCCCTGTGCTCTTCCCCCATAGTAATAATTACCCAGTGCTCCCCCCCATAATAGTAATAATCCCCACAGGGTTTGTCCGCATATAGTAATAACCCCCCCCTGTGTAGTCCCCATGGTAAAAATCCCCCCTGTGCTCCCCCTATAGTTATAAGCCCCCTGTGCTCCCCCCATGTGCCCTCCTGTGCTCCCCCCAATAGTAATAATCAGGGCCGGCTCCAGATTTTTGTGGGCCCTTGGGCGAGAGAGTCTCAGCGGGCCCCTTTGTATAGCACACCTCGGGGCACACCTACCAAATAAAGTATGACAAAATACCGAAAAAACCCTGTAATTCAGTAACTCACAGGTGACGTCTCCTTTGATCTGAGGCGATCGCTCTCCGTTTCCTCTCCATCTGGTCCAGACCACCATGATGATTTCTTCCAGCTACAATTCATCTCTTCAGGACCTGTCAGACAAACATCTTAGACTCCGCACATTTCCAGCAACTTCCTTCCCTTTTTCCCACCCATAAGCTCCTATACAGTAGTAACTCCGCTGTTTGGTGTCATGTGCAGTAAAGTAAGGAGGTTTGTAGGTCCCGTGCTGTGCCCCCCATATAGTAATATTGTCCCCATGCTGTGCCCTCCATATAGTAATATTGTCCCCATGCTGTGCCCCCCATATAGTAATATTGTCCCCATGCTGTGCCCTCCATATAGTAATAATGTCCCAATGCTGTGCCCTCCATATAGTAATAATGCCCTCTGTCCCCATAGTAATGCCCCCATAGTAGATGCCCCCTGCTCTGCCCCATAGTAATGTCCCCTGCCCCCATAGTAATGCCCCCTGCCCCCATAGTAATGCCCCCTGCTCTGCCCCATAGAAATGCCCCCTGCTCTGCCCCATAGAAATGCCCCCTGCTCTGCCCCATAGAAATGCCCCCTGATCTCCCTCAACACAAGAAAATAAAAAAATAAAATCATACTCACTAATCCAGGGGACGGGTCCTCTTCTCCCTTGTGTGCGCCTTGTGGATCCACCAGCAGGCGTGATGACGTAATCGCTCTGCGCCTGTTGGTGAGATGGGATCCACGAAGGGATGAAACTAGAATGGAGGTGCTAGAAGGAGGTCGTCCCCCTGGAGTCTGTATTCTAGTCTGTTCACCATAGAGCAGGCCAGAATGGAGTTACAATCAGGAGGCATTACATGAGGTATACCGGGGGGGAACTACAACTCCCAGCATGTCCAGCCTGTTATTATGGGAGATCAAAGGACATTACAGGAGGAGATATAATAGGACTACAACTCCCAGCATGGACAGCCTGTTATTATGGGAGATCAGAGGAGATATAAGAGGAGGACTACAACTCCCAAAATATCCAGCCTGTTATTATGGGAGATCAGAGGCCATTACAGGAGGAGATATAAGAGGAGTACTACAACTCCCAGCATGGACAGCCTGTTACTATGGGAGATCAGAGGCCATTACAGAAGGAGATATAAGATGAGTACTACAACTCCCAGCATGGACAGCCTGTTATTATGGGAGATCAGAGGCCATTACAGAAGGAGATATAAGAGTACTAAAACTCACAGCACAGAAGGAAGGAATAAGTGAGCCCCGCCCCCTCATGTCACATGACAATAATCACAGGTCCTTCATCCACCTGCATCCTCTCCCGTTATCAGCCCCGCCCCCTTATGACGTCACCACAGGTCCTTCCCCAGTGCAGCAAACATGGCAGGTCCTTCCCCAACCCCTCCAGCCCTCCCCCGGACTTGGGGTCGGCAGCACCCGCCCCCCGGGTGTCCGGGGGGTCGGTAGTGCGGCGGGCGTCTGGCTCACTGCTCGGGCATGTGTCGGGGGGCCCCTTGAGCGGCCGTGGGCCCCGGCACTTGCCCGAGTATGCCAGGTGCTGACGCCGGCCCTGGTAATAATTTCCTCTGTGCTCCCCCCATAGTAATAAGCCCCCCTGTGCATCCCCTCATAGTAATAAGCCCCCCTGTGCTCCCCTTCATAGTAATAAGCCCCCCTGTGCTCCCCCCATGGTAATAAGCCTCCCTGGTCCCCCCCCCCATAGTAATAAGCCCCCATACTTTGGCCGTATAGTAATACTCCCCCAACCCCCCCAATTGCCAAAAACACACAGACAAAAAAAACCCTTTATACTCACCTTGTTATAGCATACAGCGGGTCCCTCTCTCCTCTTCTCCAGCCTGCAAGGAGCAGGCCGCCGCCACCCCCGCACACATCTTCCCCCTCCTGCAGGTGCAGTGATATGAGTGGCTGAGTGTGGTCCCAGGCGGGGGGCAGCGATCTGGGCAGGTGATGGGGCGGCCGGGCGCGCGCCGCTAGGTGAAGTCCGGGGGTGCCACCAGCCTACCTGTCGGCGTCCCGCCCGCCATTAGAAACGGCAATGTCTTTATCACACTGTATGCTCTCCTGCTAGTGATAGCCTAATTCCTACATTTCCCCCTATATGCAGCACAAGCCACAGCTTATTCATTCTATGTAATCAATAGACCCCCAATACTATCAGTTGTCATGCATCTACTGTGCGACATAAAAAAAGGTAACTGCTGCACTATGGAAAATGTAGTCAATGTATAGAGCCCTATTCAATAAAGGTAACCTAGGGGAAAAGGCTAAATTTGTTGACCATAAGCCAGTAGGGTATGATCGGTGGGGTTCCCCCCTTTAACCCTAACTAATCAGCAGAGCAGAGGGGCTGTGGTGTTTTCTGGACAGTATCAAGAATAAGGGATAGGTGATCCATACTGACATTGACCCATAAGTGCATTTGTGTAGAAATAGTATTAAACATTATATGGAGCCTGGAGAACTGTGAGCAGGAGGGCGTTCCATCGGAGAGTTTGGCCGTATTCCCAGAAACCAGGCCAGGGCACACAGCAGGGAGAGGTCATCCTCCTCCTCCTCCCCCAATTCTCAGCTGCTTCTTATCGTTCCCCTATGCTGAGAGTAGCCTCCTAACCCCGCAGCTCACAGACCTGACAACCAGACCTCTATAAATCAAAGGCCAATAGAAGAGGTCCCAACCAGCTGTCAAGGAGAACATGAATTCTTATGCAGCTCAGCTGATTTCCATTGCCATGGACAAGTGGGCATTTGTAGTCCGATGCTGCGGTTCTGGTGACATGGGGCCTATACTAAGTGACAATACCACATCCCAGGCCTTATAGCATGCATGTAAATCAATATTCTCGGCACTCACCAATATGCTGAATAAGTCGTGTTTATTGTATCTTCATAACACAAATTTGGTACAGGACGCGTTTCGGCGTAATGCCTTTATAAAGGCCTTGATAAAGGCATTACGCCGAAACGCGTCCTGTACCGAATTTGTGTTATGAAGATACAATAAACACGACTTATTCAGCATATTGGTGAGTGCCGAGAATATTGATTTTCATTTTGTGGGACTTGTTCCTATCTACGGGCACCACCGGCATACACCCGGCATGCCGAACTGAACTTTGCATTACTTATAGCATGCATGTGACTGCCTCTATACACAAGGCCTCCAATCAACAAAAGCCACAGAACTATCTCTGCTTTTCCCAAGGTTGTCTCCTTATGGCACCAAGTATTCTGCATTTTTATCACCTAGTTGGGCTTGGGCCCTTCCCCCTTAGCTTTATCACACATAACTGTTTGCATTGCCATTACTAGCCCCCCTGGGTCCTATACTTGTAGCCTTTCTGGTGCTTGGCAGTACAGGAAGCCTTTATCCCTGTTTCTTGTCTACGCTCCTTTTACCGGAATGAAAGGTTGCACAAAAAGCTAACTACCAGCCAGCAATGCTACCATGAAACACCTATAGGGTCATATATAGTCTGATATTTCAGTGTTAAATTTATTTTACGAATAATTATTTATTCTTCTAATTCCTCCTTTGATATATTCTTTCCTTCAACATCTTGGTATGTAATAGTGCATTATATATTTTATGTGTTGCCTCTTTTATCTTTTGCCACCTTTTTTTAGAGGTTTTTAAAAAAAAAAAAAAAAAGCTGCCATATATACATGGGAGACGCATATCCTTAGATTTTCTCTCTCTACCCAAACAAAAAGATCTCCTACGTAACCAAGTTATCTCCATTCCTTCCTCGAGATACCAAGCAGATATGACATACCTGTTTACATTTTATACCAGTGAGACAAACAATCTCTCCTGCTGCCTCGTCTCAGCCAGGGATTCATGTGTTCTGAATGGAGGGGTGGGCACTGTCAGACTTCTCTGGTGGCGGCTTATATCCCCAATAACAAAAAGATCAGAAATCCAATATGTCCGATCCTTCTCTCCCCAATCTCATCTGTCAGAGGAGAGTTAAGAGGCTGCATACATTGGTTTGGTCAACATTCATCAACATACTTTGGCCAACATTCATCTACTGATCATAGGTTGGCATACAGCATGGCAAAAATATTGTCCATAGCCAACTTTCATTGTGTCCAATACCAGGTGACTTTTCTACTCTGAAGTCTACAGGTCCAGTTATACCACCGTCCTGTGTTGGGAAATCACTGTGCTTAGCCACCAACATTGCAACCCATATTAATCTGGTGCCATTTCTTCTCAAACCTGTATTAGATGGGAAAGTTTTTTACATATGGCAGGTACCGGATATGTAGAGAAACTGAGGAAACACGTCAAGTAAAGTTTATTTTTGGTGGGCGATTTGTTGTTGAGGTGGCCTCCATAACAATACATAAGTATCCCACTAGTAATGCTGGCTCTTACACAACCATGTTGTGGTCACCTCTATGCTCTCTTACAGATCAGTTTACAGTCATTCTTAGGTGATTGTAAAGGTTCGCCATTTGTCTCTTGGTGGCTGGAGAAGTTGGATGCAGCCTTATCTTGATCGGGAGAACATGGATACAGCCATAGGAACCTGAACATTCAGCAAGATCACTCATCACTATGAGCTCAATTTATTACCATAGCTGATCCACGAAAAGCAAGAGCCACCAACCAATGCAAATATATGCCTCGGCAAATAGGCAAAAGCTGTAACCCTTTCATCAACAAAATGGTTATTTACTACAGACAGCTACTTAACAATATCACAGCAATGAGATATAAGCCTACAGGTTTAACTCATTGGAAGTTCAGCTTCTAAATTAAGACCCCGACCGCCATTGAATTGAATTGATCGCCAATGTCCATATGACTGTGGGATCCTTGGACTGTGAGCTACATACTCAGAGTATTGGAATCCTATCATTATCTGAAGAACTGAGTAATAATGGAGTCCAGGAGTTTCTATTCAGTGATCTGGTCCAGGAATTGAAAAAGCCACCACGACTCAATGTGGCTTTATGTCTCACCAAATGGGTAAGAGCCCTGACCATTCGCTAAATTGAAGGGTTTTCTATACCGCCACTTAGCATTATTTGGTTTTCTTATACCACAGCAATGAGTTGCAGCACACAAGATTACTGGATGTCCTGATGATGTCACTGGTTATCACCCCAACCTAGATACACAGCGAATGGTTGGCTTGGTTGCCTGGTAATGTGTGACATCATCACACATAGAATTCTGGTGAATTGTAAATTCTGAGCTAGTTGGCACCTAATGTCCGTTCTTATCAATCTGTACAAGATTAAATTCTTTAAATGTGTTAGGTACAGAGGGAGAATAAGTAAGCAGGCCAAGTATTCTATTGAAAGCCATGGAGGAGAGGGTATAGTGTTTGTGTGGTGGCCTCCATGACAATAATAAGCATCCTACAGTGCTTACTTGTGATGGTCCCCTTATGATGGACATTGTGCATTGATCTCCAGATTACAGATGGCAGTAGGAACCTTAGGGCCATATTACATGTAGCGATAATTGGCTGAATCAGGCCGATTTAGATGATTATTGCTCCGTGTAATAGAGACAATGATTATCCTATGAAACGATCATTGGCTGATCATTTCTTTAGGTCCAGACCTAAAATCATCAGGCGTTGGGCTAATACATGTAGTATTGCGTGGCCAATGGCTTAAGATTGAATAAACTGTTCATAGATTACCTCACCACACTCCCAGTCTTCTCCTGCCCTCTGCTTGCCTCCTGGGACCGCATACAGGCTGCTCATGCCAATCACTGGCTGGGACCGACATGGCCTGTGATTGGCTGAACAGTCTTTCAGCTTAGAAAAGCAGCATGCGGTATCAGGAAGCAAGCAGAGGGCAGGAGAAGACTGGGAGCAAGGAGAGGTAATGTATGAACAGTTTAGGCCAAGGGCTGCACAGGCATCACTATGGATGTCCGTGCAGCACTTGCTAAATGATCATCGAGCCGTGTAGTAGGCTTAGTAAACGAGTGCCAATCTAGCATATCGGCACTTGTCTACATTATTGATCGAGCCATCATTGATCTGTGTAATGGGACCCTTAGGGTGCAAACTACATTCTCAACAGCCACCATAGTAATCCTGATAACCAATAGTATTACAATGAGGTCACCTGATCCAAGTGATCTGGTCTAGTTAGAATCTGCCTCAGAAAACGGGAAATGTTCCTTTCCAGGTAAAAGGGTTATCTTAATGCTGTCCCCCACTCCCGTTCCCGGGTCAGCCTCGCTCAGCCAGTCAGCGGCCAAGGTGGGTCCTCCTCCTCCCCGGCTCTTTTGAAAAAGAAAAAAAGCCTGACGCCAGACGTCTCCTTTGATATATACCATTGTTTTTGGGAAGTGCTTCTATTGAGAAATCTACAATTAACCTCTTTTTTTCTGTATTTCTATATGGTGGAGCCAGGTGGTTAGTGTTTCCATCAGAGGACACAAGGTTATCGGCCCCCTATTAGTGTTGGTGGTAGACACAGAACTGCTATGAGTCAGCCTTCTAATAAATTACTAAAACCCTCTAAGCCGACAATAGCATTGTGTGTATAGGCCTACATGGCTACTTGTGGCATGCAGTGCCTGATACAAGAGCATTGTGCAATTAGAGTCAGGTGATGCCAATTTCCCAGAGCTTTGAGTCATGGGACCGTCTTCTTTTTTACCTGTTTTCAATGGAAAGTAAAGCAGCTCAAATAGTTCTTTCTAAAGCAACTCCTGTATTGAGGACGGTACCTGCTGCATGACTCATTGCCTTGCTATGATAATGTTCGGTGGTGCAGGTCAAGTAGCTGCTAACTATACATAAGGAATAATTATCTTTAAAGACGTAAAGAGAACATTATATCATTAGTGTCAATGTTTCTGTGCAGATTATATATTACACTATGTGGTATTTGGGCGGTGGCCTCCATGACCCTGACATCTGCGAGGACCCCATCAGCTCTGCCATGTCTTATACACACCCCTGTGGGGTCTGCTCTGTGTCTATAAAACGGAATTCTTCATGGAAACCTGGCAGCAAATAAGTTTTAGAAATTATTTCAACAAGATCTGGGATATATAATAGAAATGTCGTAGAAATGTGCCAGAGAGGGTGGATGTCCCTAGAAAGAATTCACTGGCGAGGTTACAATACTTACATAAATGTTACTTCATTGTCATCACAAGATACATAGCTGGAGAGGAGAAATATTCTAATAGGAAAAAAAAAGTATATATATATATATATATATTTACAATATGTACCAGCTACTGAGACAGCTTGTCCCACCACTAAATGTAGTTCCTCCTCTACATGAATGATCCTATATGTAACTGGTATATATGTATGTGTACTAGCATTTCAGCTCTTCTTTCCTTGGTACATTGACGAAGCCCTTGTAAGCTGGATGACCATCTAATGTGTATGGGGGCTTCTTGACCGGCAGATGTTGGAATAGAGAATGGTTGGATTCTTTTGATCTCAGGGAGATAAGCACCATCAGTGGTTTCTGGCAGCAGCTTTCTCCTCTTTCGCTATTTAGAATATATGCGTTGTTGGTAACAAATGTAATTGTCGGTGATTGAGAGAGATAGATGTCACCCAGTAGGCTGACAGCTATTTGAAGGCCAGGATAGATAGATAGATAGATAGATAGATAGATAGATAGATAGATAGATAGATAGGAGATAGATAGATAGATAGATAGATAGAAGATAGGAGATAGATAGATAGATAGATAGATAGATAGATAGATAGATAGATAGATAGATAGGAGATAGATGGATAGATAGATAGATAGATAGATAGATAGATAGATAGATAGATAGATAGGAGATAGATAGATAGATAGATAGATAGATAGATAATAGATAGATAGATAGATAGATAGATAGATAGATAGGAGATAGATAGATAGATAGATAGATAGATAGATAGATAGATAGAAGATAGATAGATAGATAGATAGATAGATAGATAGATAGATAGGAGATAGATAGATAGATAGATAGATAGATAGATAGATAGATAGATAGATACATAGGAGATAGATAATAGATATGAGATAGATAGATAGATAGATAGATAGATAGATAGATAGATAGATAGATAGGAGATAGATAGATAGATAGATAGATAGATAGATAGATAGATAGATAGAAGATAGATAGATAGATAGATAGATAGATAGATAGATAGATAGGAGATAGATAGATAGATAGATAGATAGATAGATAGATAGATAGATAGATAGAAGATAGATAGATAGATAGAAGATAGATAGATAGATAGGAGATAGATAGATAGATAGATAGATAGATAGATAGATAGATAGATAGATAGATAGATAGATAGATACTGTAGATAGATAATATATAGATAGGAGATAGATAGATAGATAGATAGATAGATAGATAGGAGATAGATAGATAGATAGATAGATAGATAGATAGATAGATAGACAGACTATGAGTGGCTCTTTGGGCAAGACCACTATTCTGTTTTGAGACCCCTGGTTTTAAAGGGGGTTATCCAGCACTACAAAAACATGGCCACTTTCTTCCAGAGAAAGCCCCACTCTTGTCTCCAGGTGTAGGTTTTGCTGCACGACAACACGACTCTTGTCTACAGTTCAGGTGTGGTTCACTTCAATGGAACTGAGCATCAAAACCCCGGCCAAACTGGAGACAAGAGTGGGTCTGTCTCTGGAAGAAAGTGGCCATGTTTTTGTAGCATTGGATAACCCCTTGAAGCCTTAAGGACTGCATATGGTGAGTCCCAATTACAAGGGTTATAAACTGTGTATTGACAGACCCTAAAGCAGGGACCTAGAATAAGAAAGTCTGCAAATTTAACTCAAACAACACTAGAACCAAAAATTTACTGGGGGAGATTTATCAAACATGGTGTAAAGTGAAACTGGCTCAGTTGCCCCTAGCAACCAATCAGATTCCACTTTTCATTTTCCAAAGAAAATGTATATTGGTGCTCTCTGTATATGTGTTCCTGTAACCAGCAAGCCTCAGTGCCTCTTGCATGTAATCATGCCTTTCAAGGACTATGTGCGTGTTTATTGCTTTGTCCTCTTGTCCAGTGAGATGGTCAACAGCAGGCCCCTTGATGCCTGTAAGGGTTACCCTCAACACAACACCCTTCCTTTATAAACATAGATTGTGGCTAGTAGTGCTGCTCAGTTCCATTAACATAAATGGAGCTGTAATACTACACATTACCTGTGATTAGGTGTGGCGCTGTTTTAGGAAGAAGGCAGCTGTTTGTTTCTTAATAGAGATGAGCAAACCTGGAGCATGCTCGAGTCGATCCGAACCCGAACGTTCGGCATTTGATTAGCGGGGGCTGCTGAACTTGGATAAAGCCCTAAGGCTATGTGGAAAACATGGATATAGTCATTGGCTGTATCCAGGTTTTCCAGACAACCTTAGAACTTTATCCAAGTTCAGCAGCCCCAGCTAATCAAATACCGAACGTTCGGTTCGGATCGACTCGAACCTGGTTCGCTCATCTCTATTTCTTAATGCTTTACAACCCCATTAACTTCATGCAAAGTATGCACTTGTACAATAACCTGTCTATGCTGAAATGAGAGAGGAGTCTATAACATAGTGAACATCTGGAGTCTAATGGTTTTCACACTATACACTTTTATGGCATATTGATAACACATAGGACCCCGCAAAGTGGAGAGGAGGGAGGTCACACATGTACAATGTAATCCTATTATATCTACCATTGACTATAATGGAGCATGACCACCCAGCTCCTTTGTATGTAATGGGAATGGTTTGGACCACCACCACCACCACTGGCCCACCTTTGTAATGGATTAGGCTAATCTTGCTCACTCTGTGTATTTTATAGGCTATAAAGGAGCATGACCACCTAGGTTGGACCCACTCCTTGCTGAGAGTGAAGCATTATGGGACATAGAGTCTCCTATTACTGCCTAGACCACTTCTCACTTCTGGTCCAGATTTTCTTGGATGCCCCATGGGACTACTGATTAAATATTCATGATCTCCATTCACTTTCAATAGTCATGTTAAACATTAAGTATAACGTGTTAAAAATGTAAAACAGGCGAGATCCCTGTCTATCCGTCTTCCTGCCTTCGTGCTTACATGACGATTGCTTTGATATAGTGAGGCGAGCAAATCCTGTAGATGAGAAGTTCATCCATAACTGTTATGACTTTACCCCCCCTAAACATCTGTTCACATCTGCCTGCTCCGTCTTCTCGGGGGGCTCCTGATTACTCCCCACGCAGACAGGAAACTTAATCTTTGTCAAAAGAAAAAGCAGATTAATGGACAATTATTTAGAGTTGAAGAAACCTCTTGGCTTGATGTCCTCCTCAGGCCGTTCTCCCAGGATATTTGTGTGGGAGGAGCGAAGGCTTATGATTCACAGATGTCATTATGGAAAGCCTTCTAGATCTGCAGATACAGGATTCCTTTGGGCTATAAGTTTTATTATTTTACCCTTGTAGAGGATAGGGCTCAGGGTGTGGATACTGATTACCGATATCTTACTCAATTTCATGTCCTGGAGCAAAACTGCGGCCTCATGTTTAGCAGCGAAGACCCGAATAGATCATTTAGGAACGACAGATTCTTCAATACTCAAGAGGATTGATGTATTATATGACCACACAGCCAAATTCCTGACTAGTATAAGCTTACATAATCCTGGGTTTATATAACAATTTTCTTTTACAATTTGTATACGTTTTGGGAAACATGGCAGGGTGACAAAGTGGACACCCATCTACTGGTGATTCCCAACCTCCACCCCAAGGATGGGATCTCCAAGAAGAACCCAAATTTACTATTGACCACTTCTCTGCCCTAGACCACTTGGGAAAGTATGCTTGAGAACTACCTGCTCAGCCAGTCACTGACTAAGGTGGGAGACCACTGCAGCAAGTGAATTACTGAGAGGGTCACGGAAGGAGAGGGGTAACGAGTGATGACCAGGAGTGGCGGTGCAGCAGCTGTGGGGAGTCAGGTAGCTAAATATTGTAGTGCGTAGACAGGAATATATCAGAGATAGAATGGGGGTTTAGGCCTTGGAACAAGTCCCTTGTGCACACTCACAAATGTTTGTCAATTATTTGGGTGCACAGATGTTGTAGGAAGATGTATTTCCCCCCTGGGCACAACTGTTTATAGTGCATGGCTGGTGGCACCTGGAAGTGTTCTTGGTGCAAATGGCTAGGTCACTAGGAGATGGGAGGACAAGACCAGTTCAATGAGTTACTTTACTTCCAATAATGAATCAGGAACCTGAGATGCTTAGAATGATCTTAGGTGATAAGGTTCACACCATTGGCTCCCAGTGGCAGAAAAAGGACCATACATGACTGGAAGTCCATCTGGGTTTCGGATTGCTGAGAGGTCCTCAACTAAATGCTACCCTCTTAGGCTAGAATACAAGTGTCAAACTCGGGGCCCTCCAGCTGTCCAAACCTTTAGCTGTCCAGGCATGATGGGAATTGTAATTTTGCAACAGCTGGATTTGACTCCTCTGGACTAGAAGAAGTGACACTAGACTTTAACTTGAAGGTTATAGAAGATTTGTCCCTCAAGGTGTTTCTTTAGCTTCTTGCAAGAACCGGACTTGACACTATGGCGGAGATTTATCAAACATGGAGTAAAAAGAAACTGGCTCAGTTGCCCCTAGCAACCAATCAGATTCCACTTTTCAATCCTCACAGACTCTTTGGAAAATGAAAGGTGGAATCTGATTGGTTGCTATGGGCAACTGAGCCAGTTTCACTTTACACCATGTTTGATAAATCTCCCCCTATGTGTTCCTAGGTGGGTAGGCCTCGACAACTATCTCTTCCATACTCTAAGTTCCCCCATACACCTTTAACTATATGGTTAACTAGGTTTTTTATAGACTTCCTTCCCTTTACCAGGGTGCTAAATTACTTTAAGTTGATTTGTAAAGTTGACCAATCCTCAAAGGTACTTGCCCAAATGGATATATTTAAAGATACAGTGTAATCTTAAACACAATCAAATGATAAAAACAATACAATAAAAATGCATATACAGTTACCATAGGGCCCTAATGGTATAATAGAATAAGAGCAATAAACCATAAAATCTGAGCAAATATTAGATATATAAATGGAGCTCAGTGTATCCCATGAAAAAGAATGTCTCTAAAAAATGTCTGATATGGAAAGAAAAAAGTAAAAAGTAAAAAGAAGGTAGTTAAAAAAGAAGTTCATATAGTGCACCTCTCACCAGACCACGTTGGCGTTACCGCTGTTTTCGTAGTAGTCTGCGACCTGTAGTACACCAGAGATGTTAGCAGTAATAGATCCAAACAGGTAAAGCACTTAAAAGAGATCGCTGAGTGTCCACTGTACCACAGGTCGCATACAGTGGACACTCAGCGATCTCTTTTAAGTGCTTTACCTGTTTGGATCTATTACTGCTAACATCTCTGGCGTACTACAGGTCGCAGACTACTACGAAAACAGCGGTAACGCCAACGTGGTCTGGTGAGAGGTGCACTATATGAACTTCTTTTTTAACTACCTTCTTTTTACTTTTTACTTTTTTCTTTCCATATCAGACATTTTTTAGAGACATTCTTTTTCATGGGATACACTGAGCTCCATTTATATATCTAATATTTGCTCAGATTTTATGGTTTATTGCTCTTATTCTATTATACCATTAGGGCCCTATGGTAACTGTATATGCATTTTTATTGTATTGTTTTTATCATTTGATTGTGTTTAAGATTACACTGTATCTTTAAATATATCCATTTGGGCAAGTACCTTTGAGGATTGGTCATTTTTAAGTTTTTTATCTTGTATTTTTCTTCACCCATGGTACTGGGTTGACCATTGACCTCAGGTGTAGCAGTATAGAGAGCTCCACTATCTTCTCTTGATTTGTAAAGTTAGTAGTGTGTGAAGGAAATTAGGTTAAAGGGGTTATCCAGGATTAGGAATAACATGGCTGCTTTCTTCCAGAAACAACAGCACTGTTGTCCTCGGTGCATTTCATGGTGCAAAATGAGCTTGGTCAACCCACACCTTACCACCCTTACCTCTGTATTACAAAATAGTCATCTCAAGGGCCCTCGGACATGGCTGAACAAGGTTTCTGATGACTTAGGCTGGGTTTACATTGCGTTTTTGCAATCCGTTCAACATATCCATTTTTGATTGGTTATTTTTAAAGGACAGGAAAATGTAGTCAACACTACTTTTGTGTCAGCTAAAAAAACCCACATCCGTTTTGTTATCTATTTTTTTTTTTGTATAATAGAAGTCAATGGAAAAAAGGGATCCACACAATTGCATTTGTTTTTTTCCATAAAACATATATGTTAAACGGATTGCAGAAACACAGTGTGATGGGTTTTTCTGGATTTAGTAACCCATTAAAAATATGTCCCATTACCCAAAAAAAGCAAGCTGTAGTTCTCACCCTAGAGGAATTGTCATGGCCAGCAAAATGAGTGGCCAGACCATGGGATGCTGGGTTCACCTTTCTCTCTTTATAACATGACTCAGGCTGGGTTCACACTACGTTTTTGCAATACTTTTTTTTTCTTCAAAAAAAGGATTAAAAATGGATGGAAAAACCGATGCATGTGTGTGCATCCGTTTTGATCTGTTTTTCTTTTGAATTCCATTATTTAAAAAAAAAAAACAGATCCGTTTTTTTTTTTAACCTACACAAAAACGTAATTAACCTTATTTTTGTGTCCGTTAAAAAAAACTGATGCTTTTTGATCCGTTTTTTGTTTTTATAGTGAAATTCAATGGAAAAACAGATCAAATCGGATGCACACACATGGCAAAAAACGGATGAAAAAACGGATTGCAAAAACGTAGTGTGAACCCAGCCTTATAACTCTTTGGATTAAACATGTTTTTAATGAACTGGAGAACAAAAAGAAGAAATGTAATTTAACTAAATAAATATGGATTTTGGGATGAACAATGTAGTGGGAATTGGATATAAAATAGCTGTTTGTATTAGATTAGATCTGTTCTAACAACATTCATCACCGGCCTCGTACTTGTTTCTCCTACATGTCAGTGCTGCACCCATGGGACACCATCGATAAACACTGCATTTTATGGTGCAGAATGAGCTCGATCAACCCTGACTTCACCGCACTAAACTCTGTGTTACTAATAGTCATCAAGTCAATCACTTACAAAACTATATTCTGTGTGATGGAGTAAGAAGAGGGCCCAGCGGGATGTTACTGTAGTGTATTGGCACAATACACTGAAGGATGCTGCCCCTGGGCAGATTTTTATGGTGTCCCCCCCCCCTTATATAGTGCAACATAGACTATTATTAGTTAAAGGGGTACTCCAGCGGGGGACACTTTTTTGCTGGGACCGGGGAGGAGGTGGCCGAGGGAAAAGACGTCCACTCACCTCCCCGATTCCAGCGGCGGATCCCGCATCGTGGTGCTCCGGTGGCCGGTTCCCGGCCGCTTCCGGGTGTCTGATGCGGGCCCGAGACGATATGTCTCAGGTCCACTCAGCCAATCAGTGACAGAGGCGGGATTTGAGCAGATTTGAAGCGCATCCCGCCTCCTTGACTGAGTGGCTGAGCGGATCTGAGTTGTCACGTCTCGGGCCCGCGTCAGACACCCGGAAGCGCCCAGGAACCGGGCACCGGAGCGCCGCGATGCGGGACCCGCCGCTCGAACCGGGGAGGTGAGTGCCCCCCCCTCGCTGGAGTACCCCTTTAAGTAGAGGTTCTTGTGTATTTCCTGTGATTTCCTGTTTTTAGCTGATATGGCAGTCATCAGCCATAATGATTACTATTTCCCCACTAAAATTATTTCAAAATGCTGCCTACATTTCTCATGAAGGCTTGGGCTTTGCAAATAGAGAGAGAGGGAAACAGAGAGGGAGAGAGAGGGTTGATGCCAGTTCATACTCTTTTGCTGCGATTCCCCAAATTGCACTAAAAACAATGCATTTTACAATAGTTTGTACAATAAAGCGATTTAACCATAATTTCCCTTTGGAGGTCAGCATTGGCTATCATTGGCATCTCCAACAGAAACTCATCAAGGCATTCCACTCCCGGCGTCTGCATGTCTCTTGGGCAGAGTGTCAATGAGGCGGGGCCTAGAGCATCCGTGCCCTATGCCTGCAGCGCTTCTCTCCCCACCATCTTCCAGCCCAGTAGTGTGCCAAAAAAGCAAGAAATCTGGGGAGAGAGGTGCTGCAGGCCTAGGACACAGATGCTCTAGGCCCCGCCTCATTGACACTCTGCTGTGCAACCAGAATAAAAGTTATTTTTACCCTGAATACCATCCCCAAGAGAGAAGCAGACCCCGGGACTGGGCATGCCTTGATGCGGACATCAAACGATATTAACACAAAATAAAAAGAGGTAATAATAATATTATAAAATAATGATATCATTTTTCCCCCAAAAAAATGTCACAATGCTGGCAAATTGCAACGTGCCGCAGTATGCTCTATACTGTATAAAAAGCCTTTTCGGGGGCAATAATGCTATTAGTGTCAGTGAACTTGTGCTGTGGAATCAGATGTCTTTGTGGATGACACCTGAGGTCGCCTCTGATAACAGGGGGGGGGCAGCGTCTCAATGTGCCAGCAGTTATCACTATTCCCATAGGAAATCAATGCTGGAGCGAGCATGGTGATCAGATCTGTGACCTTGTCAGTGGTCGCCCTATGCCACAGTATTAGCAGAGCTCAATCTAATCATTATTTTAATGCACTGCTGGTGAATGGAGTGCTCTCCTCTGTATTCACAGTGCTCTCCTCTGTATACACAGCAGTGACCTAAGCAGAGACAGATGAGGACCGGTCAGGGGGGCTCCATAACAATGAATAAAATGTCTCCCTGATTAGCAGGTCTGGATCCGCCACCCAGGACAGATCGGCCTGGTGTTTGTTTCGCCCTTAAAGCCTGTTTTGTGACCTTTATGAGGGTCATAGGACCACGCAGGGCCAGGCCTCTCTATCCAAGGAACCCATTACAGCATGGTCTGGTCTGGTGTACTCTCTTAACATGACCCAGGCTCACCACACAAGTTACTGTGCATTTCCCCTTTAAATTGCCCGGCCTATAATAGTCCACACTAAACGAATCCTGGCAAATGTTTCTGTCATCTATGTTTCTTCCCAAAAAATGAGAGCTACTGATTGTGATCTAACATATTTAATGTCACCCAGCTTTTCTAGAATCCTGAATGGTCATTGTATTTAAATAAGGGCAGGGGGAGAAGGAGGAATCTGTATAATATATATTTGTTAATCAGACCTCTACAGGAGCTCTTATAGTAGCCATACAGGCTGTCACCCAGCTTTACCAAGATCCTGAATGGTACATATGCTAATAAGAGGCTCATATTGGTATGATAACTGGAGTCCCTGCATAATACGATAGATTTGCTAATCAGAACTCCTTAAGGAGGACTCATGGCGGCCCCATTGGTCATCACCCAGCTCTTCTATTAGCAGCTATTGCAGAATGATATAAGAGCTGTCTGGATGATCAGACCTGCTAACCAGAGATCTAAGGGTTAATTCACATATGTCTGGACATCTGGAAGCACAGGAAGGCTAGATACACCCAGTGTCCACTACAGGGTCACATGGGCGTAGTGCCAGTCCTATAGGTACAATGCCATACCTGGTAACTAGCTGTATAGGAAAACACAACCTTGTTGCTGAGAAACTATGCTACATTCCCAGACATAGGAGGGCAAGCTCTATAAGAAAGGAAAAGAAAGCAATCAAAAAGTTATATATACCTAAAGATGGTGCCAATAGAGAGTACAACTTGTTCCGCAAAAAACAAGCCCTTATATAGGTATGCTGACTATATATTGAACAGGTTATGGCACTATGAAGGTGACGATGAAAAAAATAAGAAAATTAATTAGGGTTAATTAGTCAATATTTATATGGGAGTTTATATGACACCTATCTATAAGTGGCATCTGCCAAAGGTGTATGGTGGAGGTATTCACTGAGGTCCCTGGTATATACCATGGCCAATGTACAAAATAGAAACAGAACAAATTGTAAATATATATATATATACATATATATATATATATATATATATGTACATATATATATATATATATATATATATATATATATATATATATATAATATATCAGTATTACACATCCATATTTGATCCACAGTTTCATACACAAGTTTGAGAGAGGTCTTAAGGGGAAAAAAAGGGACCATTTTTTTATTTCTCTTTTTTTAAGGGAAAATTTTTTGCATGTTACACTGTGCATTAGCTTGGTCGCCATCCATAATAATCCAATGATCATTCAGATTCTATGGCCACCTGCAACCTGGTCATCCTCCCAGTCCACCACAACTCCCCAACTTGTGGCTCTCCAGCTGATGCTGAACCACAATTCCCAGAACCCCCCGAGGCATGCTGGGAGCTGTAGTGTGGCAGCAGCCGCCGGGCCCCTGCAGGTTGGAGCCCCCCTGGGAGCACAGGGGTAGGTGTGAGGGGCAGCTGCCTTTGTGTGGACGCAGCCCCTCTGCCCGGTAGTCACGGACTGTCAGCCTCTCTTCTTTGTTCGTCAGGCCACGCCCCCCGGCCGCAGCGCCCTCCCATTGGCTGGAGGTGACTGGAGGGGACATGCTGGCCGGGCTCTAGCAGTCGGGCTGCAGCTCCTGCCATTGTTACAGCTCCGGGGCCCCGTCCTCGCCGATCACCATGCCCGGGAAGGCTGCCTGCACCGGAGCCGCCATGCAGAGGTCCAGCAGAGGTGAGAGCCCGGCGCATAGGCTGGAGGGCAGGGAGGGGGCCACATAGATGTCCATGTACCGCACTGTATGGATTGTGCCTACAAGGCTATGACTGCTATATCATGTGTTATAGGTATAGTGGTGTTATATAAGGTGTGCTGTATATGGGGACAGGGACATCAGCCGGATCTGTCTCCATTGTATACATATAGGGGTATAGTGACATAGGGGAGCGCACTAGATAGCAGTATGTGTGATATATGTACATAGACACAGGGGTGCACTATATAGCGGTATGTGCATTGTATACATATAGGGGTATAGTGACATAGGGGAGCGCACTAGATAGCAGTATGTGTGATATATGTACATAGACACAGGGGTGCACTATATAGCGGTATGTGCATTGTATACATATAGGGGTATAGTGACATAGGGGAGCGCACTAGATAGCAGTATGTGTGATATATGTACATAGACACAGGGGTGCACTATATAGCGGTATGTGCATTGTATACATATAGGGGTATAGTGACATAGGGGAGCGCACTAGATAGCAGTATGTGTGATATATGTACATAGACACAGGGGTGCACTATATAGCGGTATGTGCATTGTATACATATAGGGGTATAGTGACATAGGGGAGCGCACTAGATAGCAGTATGTGTGATATATGTACATAGACACAGGGGTGCACTATATAGCGGTATGTGCATTGTATACATATAGGGGTATAGTGACATAGGGGAGCGCACTAGATAGCAGTATGTGTGATATATGTACATAGACACAGGGGTGCACTATATAGCGGTATGTGCATTGTATACATATAGGGGTATAGTGACATAGGGGAGCGCACTAGATAGCAGTATGTGTGATATATGTACATAGACACAGGGGTGCACTATATAGCGGTATGTGTATTGTATACATATAGGGGTATAGTGACATAGGGGAGCGCACTAGATAGCAGTATGTGTGATATATGTACATAGACACAGGGGTGCACTATATAGCGGTATGTGTATTGTATACATATAGGGGTATAGTGACATAGGGGAGCGCACTAGATAGCAGTATGTGTGATATATGTACATAGACACAGGGGTGCACTATATAGCGGTATGTGTATTGTATACATATAGGGGTATAGTGACATAGGGGAGCGCACTAGATAGCAGTATGTGTGATATATATATATATATACCTAGAAGGGTATATACACACACACAGAGTGCACTGTATAGAGGTCTGTGCATTATATACATATAAGGATGGATAGACACAGGGGTGCACTGTATAGCGGTATGTGTATTGTATATATATATATATATATATATATATATATATATATATATATATATATATAGGGGTATAGTGACATAGGGGAGCGCACTAGATAGCAGTATGTGTGATATATATATATATACCTAGAAGGGTATATACACACACAGAGAGTGCACTGTATAGAGGTCTGTGCATTATATACATATAAGGATGGATAGACACAGGGGTGCACTGTATAGCGGTATGTGCATTATATACGTATAAGGGTATATAGATATAGGGGTGCACTGTATGGCGGTATGTGCATTGTATATATAAGGACACATAAGGAAGAGCACTAGATATCAGTAGGTACAGTGTATAAAACTGTATGGGATGTGTGTACTAGTGTATGGCTTTATCTGTCTGCATTGTATACACATCAGGGTATATATAGGGGATCACACTAGATACTATCTAATATATGCGTGAGATAATATGGGTATTATGGATTGTTGGACTGTACGATTATATGGAGGTGACATGGCTGAATGAGGGCATCCCCCTGGTCTGGGATCAGATGGTGGTGTGGCAGCTCAGAGCTCATTGGGATTCAGAGCAGGTTCTCCCTCGCTGTATACTGTATATAAAGACACAGCTGAGTTGTGATAGAGAATGTCTTCTAGGATCTGCCCTTGATACAATGTGTCAGTGTCTGCAGTGTGTATAAGGATGTGATGTGTGTTTGCATTTCCTGTGCTCTCTATACTGTCCTGTATGACTTGTGCCTGTAGTAAACGCTCCCAGAGCCGCTGCCGCCCACCATGCCACCCTGTCCCTGCATACTTGGCAGCGGCACAGTCAGTGAATTGCATTGCTGGGCTGTGAGTGGTTGTCGGTCTCCTGACAGCCCTGTTTCCTGTGCGGCTGGGATTGGTGGACACTCAGGCTGAGCTCACTCAGACGTATTTCAATTTCTGCCATTGGGAATTTCGTCCTCCTTTTGCAGCGGGAGAAAGTAACTGAATGACTTGTGTCTGGCAGGGAACTGGTTAAATTGATCCGCGCCTCCAATGTCCCCATTGTAATATCATTAGCCGCCTCTCATTTCATGTCTTCCAGCCAGGGTATTGTAGTGTGTGGGGAATCTCATTGCAGTTTGATGAAGTGCTTCATCCTGTTTTCCTTGCAGCCTGCAGTGAATTATTATCCGGGTAGACGTGTTAGAAGCCGCCATGATGTTACGCCATATTCCAAAACTATAATATATCCGGGAAAGCTGGGTGACCTCCAAGATGGTTGTTGTTATAGCTCTTCTAGGGGTTGTTACTCAGTTTTATCAGTCCTGAAGTGAAAATCTTTTTTGTTGTCCTGTCCTAAATCCTGCTTAACTAGGTCCAGTTGTCATTCAGGACTCTTGGAAAGCTGGGTGTCATCCAATATGGTTGATATCACAGCTCCCCTAGGGGTTGTCACTTAGTTATATTAGTCCCAAAGTCTTCTTATCCAGCCCTAAAGCTGCATAACTAGGCTCATTTGTCTTTCAGGATTCTTGGAAAGCTGGGCAACTTTCAATATGGTCACCATTACAGCCGCCATAGAGGTTGGCACTCAGTTTTATCAGTCCGGGAGTGAAAATCTGTCTTGTCATTGAGTCCTAAATCCTGCATAAACTAGGCCTGTCTTTCAGGAGTCTTGTAAAGCTGGGTGTCATTACAGCTCCAATGAGAGTTGTTGCTCAGTTTTATCAACCCTAAAGTCTTGTTATCAAATTCTAAATCATGTATAACTAGGCCCATTTGTCATTCAGGACTCTTGGAAAGCTGTGTGTTAGCAAATACAGCTGGGCTATGGCCATTGCCCTGTGTAATGGGAAACCTAGCTATGGCCTGGTGAAGGGGGTGCAGCTGGCCTGAACACTCAGAGCTTGCTCCCCTGATCTCATACTTGCTGTCTGAATCAATGGAAAGGCAGCACAACATGACAGTGCTACATCCATCTGTGTATACATATAGGGGTATATAAACATAAGGGGATGCACTAGGTAGCAGTATGTGCGTTATATTAAAGGCACTGTATGGAATATGTATACTAGTGCTTGGATATATCTGTGTGCATTGTATACATATATCTATGCTACCAGCCATAGTTTATTATTTGAAAGTATAGGCACTATGGGGGAAATTTATCAAACATGGTGTAAAGTGACACTGTCTCAGTTACCCCTAGCAACCAATCAGATTCCACCTTTCATTTTCCAAAGAGTCTGTTAGGAATGAAAGGTGGAATCTGATTGGTTGCTAGGGGCAACTGAGCCAGTTTCACTTTACACCATGTTTGATAAATCTCTCACTAAATTCAGACCTTTGTTTCTCATCATGGACAATCCCTTGAAGTTCTCATATATTTAGTGACTGTTGTTGTGCCCCAGTAGTCAGGACGGTTATCTCCCTTGTCATCATCGCTCTTTTGTCTGAATTATTGCCAAGTTTATAGTTTTCCCTTTATTTCTGAGGAAGCCAAGTAATATTCCTGTTAGGAGGGAATAAGTAATTCATAGGCCATTCAGGAAGGGCCATTATTCTCTCAGAAACATATGTCATCCCTAGGGCTCAGCGAGAGGACAATAAACGCCATTGGGGTGGGGGGGGGGGTCGCTCTTGTCTATGAAATATTTAGTGTTTTGTCTCATGTAAATAAGCCAATTACCGTACGTTATATGTAAATAATCAGGAAGCTCTGGTTACTGTGATTCTTGGGAAGGCTGGGTGACAGCCAACATGGCCGCCTTCATGGCTCCCAGCCAAAGCAAAGCCTCTTATTGATGTAGTGGTACATCCCTGCTTCTATTTTTATAAAGGAACATTGCTGCTATTCAGGGGTCTAGGAAAGCTAATGGTGCTAATCCCTATAGTCATCACAGGCTATAAAACATTACTAAAATCAGGGGATTAGCACTAGTGAATCTGCATGTAAACATGGAGCCATATGGAAGAACAGATTGGCCTCATAGCAGGCTATGGGATCTGTAATATGTGAACCTGTCCCGTGCCCATGGTTGCATATTGGGAGTATCCCTGAGTAATTGACCATATTGGCTCCCCTTTTTATCCATAGACAGTCCCTGGCCTGGATTATGGTACTGATGCTTACACTTGTAAATGCACATTAGCCAACTATAACGGGTATGGGGGCCTCCTGACTTTGCCCTGAAGACAAGTGTCAGGGGAGAGATGGATTTGCAACAAAATTTACATGTAACACATGCAGATCATGCAGAAAATGTATCTTCAAATCAACTGGTGCAAGAAAGTGCCAGAGCTTTGTAATTTACTTATATTAAAAATATCAAGTCTTCCAGTACTTATCCGCTGCTGTATATACTGTAGGATGAGGTATTCTTTCCAGCCTTTGGAGCAGGAGAGGTTTTCTATGGGGATTTGCTGCTGCTCTGGACAGTTCCTGACATGGACAGAGGTGGCAGCAGAGAGCACTGTGTCAGACTGGAAAGAATACACCACTGATAAGTTGATAAGTACTGGAAGACTTGCGAATTTTTATTAGAAGTAAATTACAAATCTCTGGCACTTCATGCCAACAGTTGGTTAAAAAGAAATGTATTTTGGTGAACTACCCCTTTAATTTGAACCTGGTCAAAAGCTGATCACACACTGTCAGTCATTCAGCCGAAAAAACAGGAGTAAGCTGCTGCTAGACACGTTTCAGAAGCTTGTCTCCCTAATAACTGAAGTATTAGGCATATTAAAGTCCAATAGGCCGACTCTTCTCTGCCACAAGAGAGGGGTCACCCCCTCTTCCATATTCAGTAGGAAGTCTGCCCAGATTTGGTTGACTTTGGTTGTTGCAGATAGACACGCGGATGAAACCACGTCCATGCGATGGCTGCATGATTATGTTGGTAATGCATCAGGTGACCGCTGCATGCAGATGTTTTCTTCCGTAGTATTATAGTCCACATCCAAGCTTAGAGATATCCAGAAACAGCGCCACTCTTGTGTTCAGTTTTGGTGTGGTTTTCCAGCTTAGTTCAATTGACGCAAATGGAGGTGAATTGTAATTCCACACACAACCTGAGGACAGGGGTGGGGCTGTTTTTGCTTTTGCTTTTCAAATTCCTGTTCTTGTTTCCCTACATTTCTACAAGGGGTCCTTTCTGTAACTTGATGATACTAAAGCTAATATGTGCTGTGCAAAAGCTGAAAAGGAGTTATCCTTTAACCGAGAAGAGAAAACACCTGCCTGAGGGCATAAGCAGGGGCTGAGAAACAATGCAGAATGTTATTACGGCTGTCTGCAAGGCATGATAAACATCTTAATCCAAAAATGTGCATGGCCCTGAGTCAGCCCAGGAGCCCGCCTGCTGCACTGCCCTTACAATGAGACATTGTACAGACTGTGTTGTAGCACTGGGAGCCTGGTGTTAAAGGGGCATGAACCACTTCCAGATCCTAGTTAATGTTGTTGGGCCAGAGAGCCTATTTGGGGCGTGTACATTTTTACAATAATAAACTGTAATTTGCAAAGCTGGAAAGAGCCTTGACTTATATTTTTTGCATAGAGTATGAGCCATTGATCTTATGCCGTTTCCAATGGAATCTCCTGATACAGTAAGAAGAGGAAGAGTGACAGCATGCCCTGTTGTGGTGTAAGAAGCTGCTCATCAGTTTCCGTTCATTGAACACAAAAGACAGACAGACCCTAATCTTGTAAGACCCCCATCATTAAAGGAAACTTTCAGCTGTCAGTCATCCAGACACTCGAATCACATATCCTCTCCATTGCCTTTGTTTGATATTTCGGCTCATGGATCTTCTTGGCACATTATGTATTCCTCCCAGTTCTAATACCCCCCCCCCCATTGTGTGATAGGTCATTACAGTAATGGTGTTTATTGTGAAAACATCTGCAGATGTTCCTCTCTGTAACTTAACATTCACTAAAAGCAAAAAGGGGTGTGAAAAATACCTGTTCTGAGATACATAAGAGAGAAAAGGTTCGCATAAAAAGGAGCAAATTGGGTCCCCTTTATAGTTCTTGGTTTTCTATCCAGAATAGAAGGGTCTGGTGTAACCCATTACATGGATATTTCCTATACCCTTGCTTGCTAGAGCTTCTGTAGACGGACGTGCTGCAGTGCTACTTGCCATTATATAGCAATAGAGAGCCATATGGTAGCCACATGGTCTGGCTTTATGGTATGTCAACTCACGGGAGCGGATTGATTTTAGGCTCACCAGTTTTAGTAGCATATTGCCGTATCTTGTACATGCACCCTTGTCTTGCAAATTTGCTCTTCTCCAGAAGGAACAAAACTGTCATGTAAGGTGGCGCTAGAGAGCAGTTGTTTTGCTTTGAAGGAGAACTAATTTGCATCCTTTTTTACCCAGAGAGCATTGCCTGGCCTGTTAGACATCTTACACCAGCTAGTGGTCTCCACAGGAAGAAACAGTACTTTTTGCAGTAATGAGCCATGGCCTCTTACATATGTGATGAAGTAAGCCAGTACATGTGGCTCTAGCAAGGCATACGGAAAGTGTATATGTTATTGTTGCTCACCAGCGATGTCCCGGGGATTGTTGTCTACATAATTTATAGTAATGTAACTAGATATGACTTGTACATGGGGGTAATGACCCTTTATGATAACATTCAATTAAACTTGTTTTCTAAAAATACACACACATTGTAAAAGCACAGGAAATGTATAACATATAGGCTACAGTCTCCCCCACACTAGAAGTAGTCTTGGGCTGTATAGATTTTACGTTGCGTGACTTCACATTAGAAAAGGCGTTTAGCGAACAAATCTCCAGACCCGATCTCAATATATTCCAAGACTTTGAAATCTTATAGCGTTTTATTCTTCCTGGAGAAAATCAATTTGTAATCGACATTTTCCCTGGGTTCTTTAATGTCCTATAACCCTGCGACATCACTTTTTGGAGGACTACTGTGTCCTGGCGCCCTGTCCGAGCTTTGTCGGGAAACATTGGAGGGCTGGAGGTTTAGTACCAGTCACTGACCCATTTGGATCTTTCTAGCTCAGAGGGTCGGATCACCTTGTTTACTTTTTTATGCACTTTGGTGAATGAAACAGCAACCAGTAGCCATAAGATATTCTGGTTTTGATAATATCTAGTCATGTTCCTCCTTTCTTCCTTCTGGAGGTGAGTTTTTTTGCATATTTATGTTATGCACATGATGGCACCCTCAGCCTTGTGCTGACTACAACGGTCATATAGCTGACAGCTATTTCTCCCGACCACCCTGTACAAATAGCTTTTTCTCCCGACCACCCCGTACAAATGTGCATATGGGACATGGCTTGCTGCCTATGAAGAAAGAGACAAAACCGGATCCTTGTTTCTTCTGACATCTACTGTTGGAGAAAAGAGAGGTGGGAGGTATTTGGGCGCATTTGGGGCACCTCCATACACATTTGGCCAATATTAATCTAATGTGTATGACCAACTTTTAGGGTAGATGCACACAAAGGTGACCAGTTCTCGCACTTGCGCAGGAACAGCAACCTGGGGCTGTATGGGCTCTGTTATTGTGCAAGATCTAGGGAGGGAGATGTGGTTACTTATACGTAGATGAATATGGATAAGTAGGAGGCCAGGTACAAGTGGGTAGGACAGTGCATGGAGGGGTTGAGGAAAACACCCAGTGCACCAAGCAGACTAATTTACATATAGGCTTCAGGTCAAAATACTCAAAAACTGGGCCACGGAGGGAAAGAAGAAGAGTCGTGCCCAAATCAGCAGCGCTGCCGCCATAGGTACATATCAGCAGGTTTGTATGTACAAACCTCTCTTTATTTAGGAATCCAATAGGATATGGATGACGATAGACCTGTTCTCTCAAGATGACTATAAACATTAGATGGGTTTCCGACATTAATGTTCTTTGTTCCCTACACCAAATGACCAAAGAGGAAGCATATGTGCACCTTTAATTGAGAAAAGACGGGTTTGTATTAAATCTCCTGGCTAAAATTGTCCTTGTTTTTCTTTTTGATTATTGTAAGAAAGGATGGAGGGCCACCCGGGACATCTCAATGATTGTTTTCCTTGACTTCACAAGTGCGGAGCTGGCATTTTGGATAGCTGGTAGCGATTCTCTGAGCCACCACGATGGTCAGTATCAGGAGATTTTACTCATACTTCATATGGGGCAAGACAGCCAAAAACCTGTATGGTTTACCACACTGCCCAGAATCGCATCCTTTGGGAGTTTTAGGGCCACAATGTCTTTCAGGTTGATTTTCTTTTTAAAGGATTACCTGTCCACATAAAAGTAAGGCGTAGCGCTGAGGAAAGCAGATATACTCAGGACAGACACACTTACTTTCTACTACGACCTATCATTTTGGTCTTCCTAATTGAAGGTGCTCAAAAACCAGCTACAACCCTTCATTACTTTGTCCTTTAAAAGAAAAAAGTACATTTCCTAGGTTTTATAATTACTTTTATATGACTATCCTCCTCCTCTTAATTTGTAATAATGACGTTGTGTTCTAAAGGATTTCCCCTACTCCTATGTACACTCCCTGAATTCCATTACTATATATATATATATATATATATATATATATATATATGCAGAACATTGATGGGTAGTAACAACCTGACCATATGGTTCTCTTAGAGCAGCTCCAGCTGTTGGGAAACCACAACTCATATCATGCTTGAGCAGCCAAAGCTTTAACATGATGGGAATTGTAGTTTTGAACAGCTGGATGGCCACATAACTCTATGAAACTTTTAATATAGATCTATAGTATGTTAGTAGAATTCCTATATTCCGCAAGAACTGCTTTACATGGCCGAGGTGTAAAATAGGGAATCTCTGCATGGAATAAATGAGTAGTATAAGCACACTACCCTCTTGTACAACTTTGGAAATTCATGTCCGTGCATATTCAGTGCTGCTGTTCTGCTCTGCGGGATCAGATTACACATGGAATCAATGAGAATAAAGCTTCTTTATTCTAAATTCCAAGATCTATTGGAAACATGATCAGCAAACTAGCAGACAGACAGCTGGGACTAGATTCTGCAATGTATCAGTATCTAACCCAATGTATCTAACCCAATATAAGCCAATATCAGCCGACTGCAGCAGAACTGAAAGCTATTGTGCTCTATTGGTAATATTAAGGTCTGTGCACATGGCCAACACTCATGCATGGACCCTATACAGCAGCATACAGCGTCCCAATGGGTCCCTATTAGAGAGTTGTAAGCCCCGTGTCATTACCAGGCATGACAAAACCCAGTCACCATGTCAAATTCAAGTTCATCATCAGTTTTGCCCTCTGCATTCAGGGGTTAGAGACTTTCACTGTTGGATCCTGTTATTGATGCTGGGGTAGGCCCTTGCACTTCTGAGATGCATGATGGTCCAAGGGGAGAGCTAGGCTTGCTATAAACCTTAGTTTCTTCTTGACTTTCCCATGCGCATGCACTTTTGGCTCGGACGTCCATTCATTTGTGCTTAATGGGGGGAGCAGGGACACTTCTGGAGGTGGTTTATGTCCCCAGAAAACGTATAGCCAATGTTAAAATCAGGCCAATCCAAAACTTCTGAATTTTGGTGTGATTTACTGGCCATATAATATTTGTGGTTGCCTCCTGATATCTGCCATTGGGGGAGAGAATGGCCTAGCATATTGAATAGTATTTATACAAGATACAGTATGAGTACCCTATTGCGGGTCTATACTACATTGATCCGTATTGGTGTAGCAATCTGTCTAGATCCATTTGCCAGTGCCGACTGGCAACTGCAGCGGAGGCTCCAGCGGAGTGTTGCTCCTTTATTTTATTCTTTACGTCAAAAGACCATAGCTGTTTTTTTTTTTTTTTTTTTAAATTTCTGATATTTTTGCATTTAAGACACATTCCTTTTGTCCAAGTGACAAAGAGAATTGGTAGAGTTTGTTCAGAAGTAAGCAATTATGCTGAGCTGGGAATTCCACAAGGAATTAGTTCTGGGTTACGTCACCATACACACACACATATTTGGAAAAGGATCATCTTTCATCATGCCTGACAGTCGTTCTGCTTCGCGCAGTGATAATAGAGTCGAAATCTCGAAATAATCTTGTCCGCCGTTCAGGAGTCTAAGAGTCCTAATGTTTTTTTATGTGTTATTTCTATTTTACAGCTTTTCTTATAATCTGTCACATAAGTCCCTTTCTTCATTGTCTTATTGGGCACAAAAATTTAACCCACTTTCAATTATTCTGCCACTAATCTTGGGGGATCCTCCATGCAAGGCCCTCAACTATCAGCCAGAGCTAGTACAAATAATGGCAACCAATACGGATTCACTTCTTCCGTTTGGATGGGTTCCCAAGCAGATTACTCTAGATCAGTGTTTATCAACTCCAGTCCTCACGACCCTCAACAGTTAAGGATTTGCAGATTTCCAATAGAACAACCACAGTTATTTCTAATAAGGAAGACCCTCTTAACTAAAATTAAGGCTAAGCTTAAAGGGGTTATCTAGGGCTACAAAAACATGGCTACTTTCTTTCAGGGACAGCACCACTTGTAGTTGGAGTTGGAGTGAACGGAGCTTACTTGCAAACCACACATGAGCTAAAGGCAAGAGAGGTGCTGTCTTTGTTGCGCTGGATAAGTCCTTTATGGGCCAAATTTCGACCTGTATTAAACAATCGTATAGATGTAAGGGAGGAACCTTGGTTGGGGAAACATCTCTATGAACAAGAATGGGCAGCCACACTGTAAGAAGTCTGCCACTTTGTAAGATAGTACCCATCCTCTGGTGGACCTGGCCCATTGGTAGGTGACATGGTTGACTATATTCTTTGGAATGGCTGGCCTGTAATACTATTTCCCCCATATTGGCCCCTGCAGGAGAAATGTGTGGAGCTGAACCTGTGAAGATCATCTTGTCACCAGGCTAAATACGGATTGTCTACAACTCCTTTAAGGATGTGCAGTGTGCAATTATATCAGCCCAATATGTCATTATAGGACCTCAGAATTCCTGAAAATATCTTGGATTCACAATAGGAACATTGGAAACTGTCCTGTCTTCTCACAGTGGTGACTGGGTTGAAAGAGGTTTTGTCTTCCTGGCTTATAATGTCTCCCTTATTTTCTGCGTTCCCTCCCCTAATTTCTGACTTGGTCCTTCCATAATAATCAGAAAGAAAATGATTTCTAAGCAAAGAGTAAAGTGACCTGTGGTTGCCGATACCACATCTGTAGAAGGTTTAGGAACCTCAGGAAGTTATTTTATCGGAGGCTCTCGCATAAGGAACCTGTGATTATGACATATAAATAGTATGGACGGCAGATCGGCAGAGAAGAGTAGTATTTATACTGGGGTGAGGAGAACACAATGAGACTAAAATAGCCAGAATTGTATTGTGAAGCTGGTAGAAAATAGAAATGTCGGAATACGTTTGTGCGTGTTGTCCTCAGTGAGTGGAGGAGAATAATTAATTACCAGATTCCATTGGCTACAGCTTATCTGCCACAGGAACCAAGGATTAAGCATGTTGATATGACCATAAAGACTACATAGCTGTTGGCCAAATGCATTGTTCAACCTAGAGCATGAGTCTCCAAACTGCGGCCCTCCAGCTATTACAAAACCGGAGATAGAATGGCGCCCTACACGGGAACCGGGAATCGAAAAACGGACGGCACCGTTCTATCTCTGTGTCAGATTAAAGAGGATGTACCTGGTGGTACATCCTCTTTAAGCTGTCTGGGCATGATGGGAATTGTGGTTTTGCAACAGCTGGAGGGCTGCAGTTTGGAGACTCATGCTCTAGGTTGAACAATGCCCGGGACCCGTGGATATCCCTGTGTCAGATTAAAGAGGATGTACCTGGTGGTACATCCTCTTTAAGCTTTGGATTTGGCTGTCCAGGCATGATGGGAAATGTGGTATTGCAACAGCTGGAGGTGCCGCAGTTTGGAGACCCATGGCCTAAAGCTATCTCTTCTGGACCCTCCAGAGGTGCTGTGCTTTAATCGTTCAAGCATCCATATATTCTTAAAGGGGAGATGAAAAAAAGCAGCCACCAGACATGACTAGTGGTGGTTTATCTTCCCAGGAACAAAAAGAACGAGCATGTTGAAATCCAACTGCTTGGTCTTTGTCGCCCACATGTCTGATGTTGAGGAATATTCAGTGGTTGGTTGGGCCCCCAAAAAATGCCAGAATAATATAGTAGGATATTTATGGCCAGCTTTAGTTAAAAGGCCCCGGTACACAGAAGACAGCTGATCCTGCCCAAAACAGCAGGTTTGGCAAGCTTTTTCAAATATGGATAGCCAGCTTTAGTTATTTTGGAGTTGACCATTGGAGGAATCTTAAGGTGCCCATAAACTTACTACAGTTGAGCTGGCAGGTTCGGCTGACAGTGTATGGTGTATTTGGTGAGAGTTTTCTAGGCATATTCTGTGACCTTTGCAAAAGTCTGTGTTGGGGGGGGGGACTGTGACAGTCACCTGTTGTCAATGGCCTGATACCATCTCCTTTATATTGTGTTATCACCTTTCACTGTAATGCTGCTTGTGATAGGGAACACACAGCTGAATAGTAATCTTTACAGAACAGGCTTATTATTAGGCTTAGTGGCCAAAATGAAATCGGCAGTACTTCAGGATAGTAAATTAAGAAATTTTCCAAAAATTCTTTAAAAATATGTTTTACGTAGCAATTTCGACACTTCAAAGACTCCACACATTCCCATGCTACAATCATAGTGTTATTAACGTTAATAAGCTCTGTCCTTCTAGATGTGTGCTGTTGGAGTCATGTGTAGACAGTGGTTATGCATGTGACTGGTGAATCCGTATCAAATCATTGTGCTGTGTATACAATACAAGGGATGACAAGATGTGCAGTAAAAGGAACAGCTGCCCCCTGGCAATGTTGGGATAAGAGTCATGGGTTATTTGGGAGGCAGCTGCAAACACAACACTGTGTAGGAGGAGCTGAAAGACGATTTATCTTGGAATGTCACTGCTCTCTTTGTGATGTTTTTGTATGGTAGAGCTGCCATTTGTACGGGCCAAATCAGATGATCTCATATTCCGGCTATGAAGATTATGCTATCTCAGTTCTGCTTTGTTACAAACTTACAGACTCTCTAATTGTGGCATGCCGTTGGAGGATCAGTCTTTCCCCCCTTATTTTTGTACAAGTTTGCCAAAAAGTTTTTTGTTAATTCCCCCCCCCCCTTTTTTTTTTCGCCTGACACATTTTACATGGTTTGTGAGACATGTTACTGAATGTCTATCGTTCCTCTGAACATCGAATATTGGATACTATTTACACCTAGACGACTACCCCTGATCCTTATTATGGGTGAGCGTAACTCAAGCATGCTCAAATCCAGTTGTTGGGCATTTGAATACCGGTGGCTGAAGAAGTTGGATGTAGTCCTAGGGAGTCTGGGAAAACATAGACACAGCCTGTGGCCGTAGAGTCTGTCTTCTAGAGTTTCCACTCTTGAAGGCATCAGTATTAAAATGGATATCCAGGCCTTAAAATTGATGGCCTAGATCAGACTCACCGCTTTGGAGCCTCTATCAGAGAGTAGTCCATTCAGTACTGATATTAGTTGTGCACTCTGTTTAAAGCTGGCCATACACCTTCAATAATTTTCTAACGAATGATCGGCCAGCTTTAAGTTATCTCTCTTATCGTTCCCCTGTCCTCACCACACACAGGAACGTTTGGCACGGCCAAGCATTCCTGTGTTCCCTTTGAGGAGGGGAGGAGCTAGAGAGGTCTCACTGCGGCTTATCTATCCAAGAACAAAGAGGGCAGGCAGTGAATTTCCATCCTGCCTGACCTCTATCTCAAACAGCGGCTGATTCGGTTGACGTATAAAGTGTCCTTAAGAACAGACAATAACTGATGCAGTTGGATACCCAAAATATCCCATTAACTTTCATAGTCTTCTTTGAGTTTCATGGTGTCTGCTTATTCTGAGTAAATAAAAACAATTTGTTTTGGAGTATTTTTTAGCTTTAAAATACACGCAACTTCCAACAGAGCTCTCTGAACTAACTCCGGCTGAAGTGCAAAGCTAGCCTTATCCTGTGGATGGGGGAGTGGTCTGATTTCTAGCACTTTCTTCCGATTTTAAATTCATCACTTTTAAAAAATCTCCAGCAAAATTGATAGAAATATTAAGGTTTTTGTTTTTCAGTGCAGGTTATACAAAGGCTGTTTCTTTACATATGGTACCCTTCACCTTGTCCAGTCCTTAGTATTGATATGGTCAAGATGTGTTTTATATTTCTTTGCTCCCCAATGGGATTATATGATTAATAGATACAGCTTTCATAATTTCTCAGATTTATGGACTTCTATCCCATAATGCAACTGGCAGATCTGACTTCAATTAGCATTCAGCCACTCAGAAGGTACAGGAGATACAATGGAGGCTGCGTTCTTATCTCGGCCTCTTTGTGTTGTATCCGGGTCAGGGGTTCCTGATTGGTTTTGTAGGCTAGACTTTCACAAATGCAATGACAGCAATATGAGTTTTCAACAAGGAGAGTCTGCTGGAAAACATTTACCAGGGTGTTGGAAAATTTTCTGTTTTTCGAGAGCCTCAGGGGGCTGAAATTTTCTATGGCATCTGGCCAAGTTTGTGGAATGATTCTCTCATTGCACAGACGCAAATGTTGTGAAAGTGGAGATAGGATCTAACATTTGTCAGCCAGGAAAATCGTATGATAAATTGTAGAGCTGAAAGGAAAAGATCCTGCATGAGAATCCCATGGAAAATTGGCATCCAATGTTTTGTTGTTATGGACGAAAAAAAAAAAATTGTCTAGTCAGCTGGCCATAGAGGAATAGGTTGCATATACACAAGTGTTCTTATTACGAACTCAAGCACTATTACATAGGCTGTATCCCTGTTTTCCAGGCGTTACTTGGGCTGTCTCCACCTTCCCCACAGAATGGGAAGGCAGCGGGAGTCAAATGCTGATGGTTCGAGTTCAAACGAACCTGAAAATTTGCGCTGTTCGATCATCTCTAATCGGAAGGTGATTTTCCATTTCCACCAGCATCATTTGTCGGTGGTTGTTCGGGAGAGTCCCATACACCTTATGCTGATGGCCAAACCCGCCGCATGCAGTGGGCATGGGCGACTAATGTATAAGGTGTGTGGGGAACTTTTACACCAGTGCTGCTCATTTCCAGTCCTGATGGGCCTTCCACCAGGTCATGTTTTGAGGTTATTCCATACAAAGAACACCTGTGATAATTCCTGATGCACTGTGTATAATTCTATCACCTGTCAAATACTAAGGAAATCCTCAAAACATGACCTGTTGGAGGGCCATGAGGACTGGACTTGAGAAGCATTGTTTTAGAAACATCAATATCAGTTGCTCAATATCAGATCGTTGCTGGATTGCAGTGCTTGAGCACGATAAATCTTGCGGCCTAGCTGGTTGAACGTTTGCTGTATCGTCTGTGTGACCAGTATAATGCATTGTTATCAGCCGCACATCACCTGTTTACACGTCCGATAACTGATAGATTTTACTGCCTACACAAAAGATCAAATCACCCAATGAGTGGGCGTTTGCTCGCTCGTCTACTGATTTATGGCACTTTTACACGGGCAAAGTATCGGCTTAATGAGAGCTGACGACAGAGCCGTTTTTTAAGAAGTTGACATTGAATGCCAATGTGTTGGAATACATGCAAGCTGCTGAGTACTTAAAGTGTCACTGTCGTGAATTTCTTTTTTTGCAGAAATCAATAGTCCAGGCGATTTTAAGAAACGTTGTAATTAGGTTTATTAGCCGAAAATGCATTTTTATCATGAAAAAGCAGTTTGAAGCCCTCTCCCCTGTCTTCATCGATCTCTTATGGAGAGAGCTAAATAATAGACCAAAACAGGACAACGAAGAGTTAATCTACAAATACCTCACCCTTTATCTCCTCTGACAGTCAGCACTGACCTCTCTGAGCTCTGATTACAGCTGTCACCCAGCTCCGTGCCTGTAATCCTCTGTTATCTGCTTTCTGCTGCCGTCTAACTCCCTCCTTCCTCCTCCGCCCTCCCCTCTCTATAGAACAGACTGGGCACGTCTGATGCAACAAGCCACAATTTCTTGATATTTTGCAGTGAATGGAAAAGAGGAGGAAGGGGGACATGGGAAAAGGCTTTTTGAATGCAGATAATGGCATATTTAGCTAATAAACCCAATTACAAAGTTTCTTAAAATCGCCTGGACTATTGATTTCTGCAAAAAAAAAAAAAAAAAAATGACAGTGACTCTGTATTACACGTCCCGATGTTCCAGGGGAAGTGAGTGACGACCTGTAAGTTCAGTGCTCATTCCCCCCCCCCATTCCCCTCTTGCTGCCTGTTCTATTACATGCACAGACAGTGAGCAGGGAACAGTGGGAGGGCCCATTGAAGTCAGTGGCGTACTGCTGCAACTGTTCCTTTTTCACAGGGCACCAAGCAGTAGACCATTGCTGCACAAATTGGGATCTTTTAACATGTTGAAAGACCACAGGCAACCTAAATGGCCGATAATCGTTTACTGTCACAGGGCCCTAATGTTACAAAATAGGTACAAGTGCAATAAAAATAATTTGATTTAAAGGTGTTCATAGCCTTTGCATTTTTTTTCAACACAAAAACTAGACAGAAATAAACAGAAAAACAAAAAGCCTTTTGGGCCTGATGTAAAAAATTGGAGCTTTTGGTTGAGATCTATGGCAGAACCAAACCAAGGAACATTATCGACTGTGAATTTGAAGGAAAAGAATAATCACAGTAAAACCTCTGTGCTGCTATCCTCTATCTGGGTATGACTTTTCAGATTTTTTTTTTTAAATAGTGAAAAACATCTTTTATTTTTGTTTGCTGTTAATGTTTTGTAATGATGACGTTATTGTGTAGGAGAGGGTAACATATTCTGTAAAAATTGCTTTATGTCTATTATAGCAATTTAAAATGTTATCAATGTTTTATCATTCTTTACCAGATCTTGTACTGGAAGTGCTTTGATATGAAATATTGAGCAGGCAGCCAGGCTATTGCGTAGCACAAGGGATGGACGTGGCGGGGATAGCACAGAGTATACGTACATTCCTACCTCTCGGATGGGTTAATAAATTTGTTGCTGTCTTTTCAGGCATGTTTCAAGAGATAAGAGTGGGAATGCTGAGGTTCTTAAGATCTTGTTTGTTCTCTGCCTTTGAACTTGTCCTAGACTGCAGAGACATATTTGCCTGCACTTGAACCATGGGATTGTAAACTTAACAGGGAGATGTTAAGCAAAGGTCTGACGCTGATGGTTCTATGTTTACTAGGCCTCAGCGATGACATGCTGTACTCTACGCAAGAATTAAGAGGTGTCACTATGGATCTTACTGCCATGTTTCCCTGTAACATAGTAAATGAAGACCAGAGGAGGGCAGTTTATAGTAGCATGCAGTGTATCCTGGGATTTTTGATCATTTTTAAAATCCACTTTGTGCATGACCTTTCTTTTTGCTAAGCTACTGTGAACTCCGCTCGGAACCCCACCTGCCCCACTGTCTCAATGTTATGTATAGGGCGCCTATGCTCTCCGCAGCTCTCCATTCAAAGAATTGACTTGTCAATTCTTTTAGCGGAGAGCAAAGGCACCCTTTACATAACATTGAGACAGTAAGGCAGGTGGGATTCTGAGCGAAGTTCACGGTGGGGATTCTGCTCGGATCTTCTGTCTGTTTTCCACAGTGTGAACATATGCAAATGTTGATTGTAAAAGACCTAAATTGATTGCATCGTTTAGGCTGTGTTCACATGTTCAGGTTTTTTAATTGTTGTTATTGAATACAAAGCCAGAAGCAGATCATAAATAAAGGACAGACCAAGACCTGTGAGACCTGAACATGTAAACACACCTTTATGTGATTATCCACTTACAATATTTTAAAGCAGACTAAAGTAAATGCAGAATAATGCGGCTTCTTACCCTGAATCTGCAGATATAACTCTTATTGCTATCTCTCACTCCAGCACTGAGGTATAAGCTTTAGAAATATTATTCAAATTAGGAGATAAAGCTTACTATGAGACTGCAAAGGCCCAGCAGCCTTCAGCCCCTTCTCTTTTTCAATCCTGGCAATACACGATGGGCTTTATCTCCTAATTTGCATATAACATTAGGCTTATATCTCAGCGCTGGAGCAACAAATTGAAATAAGAGTTATAATACTAATTACAGAAAAGCAAAAAGCTGCTTATGGGTCCACTTCAATTTGTGGCTGAATAGTTGGTCAACAGAGTTTATTTTTTGAACACCACCCCCTTCCTTTCCCTGCTTTTATATGTGTTTTTACTAGGGAGAGGGCTAAGTTGGTGCCAGATGCTTCTGTTGGTCGCTTATCCCCTTATGGGGCGCACCTACACTTCCATAGGGCCCTACTACCGTGTAAGACAGGAAAATTATTTTGACATACTCCATCAGATGCCATAGGAATATAATGACACAAGGTGCACAGAAGGCAAGGCCCTACGTATGAGGCCCAAATGGCCACCATCACAGACGTTGGTACTCTCAGTACCCTCAGACCTATCAATTATAGGGTAAGGATAAAGCTAATTTATTTCCTCTCTTCTTCCTCACATCTTCGTTAACCCCAGCACATTCTTTTCTAGACCACCTCATAGATGAACCGCTGCCAGGATGTGATTTTCCTTAATCAGCGTTCTCTATGTCTGCGACGTCTTTAATATCAAGTCGAGCAGAATGGCTTGTGTACCGTCATTGTCTCAGACGAAAAACCACAATTTGTGCTTTATTTCAGAGGTCAAAATGTGAATGTTTGTACAAAATCCGGTTTTATTGAAGTTCATTGAGTGTATTCTGCATTTTATTCTCCATTGTTACACTGGGATTTGTTCTATTTGGACGGTTAAATTGTAATGTTCCTGCTCGTCATATACCATAGATTATAATTGTGTGCTTCATTTCACATAAAGAGCGAGCGCACAATAAAATTAGAGGGCTGGGAACATGGGCTTGAGTTGTTTATTTCTCATGGTGTTTTGCGGACGGACCACCTAGTCTTGTGTCTACTGTCTTGTTATAGACATGTCTGAATCATAGTTTATTTGAATTTATTGCAAATTTGTTTGATTTGGTTATATCCTTGGAAGTGAGTTGATAAGAGCTGTGTAAATGTAGTCGTGTTTATGTTCTTATAATTCTGCGCTCACTTCATGGGTGGACATCTTCCAGGAAAGCCATCGGCATCAACATTCCAGCCTCCAGTTATTTAGCATTCTCTTCCCTCCTTCCTGCCATTCAGCTGTCAATACACCATATCTCTTTCCTTTCTTGACACTTTGACTTTCGTCTTATCCACAAATCTGCTTGCAGTAGATAGCTGTCTCTATTGACTTGCCCTTAGACATGTCTGTGTAGCATGTATTTCAATAAGAGGAAAGGGAAAAACATTAGCCAAACAGCCCTAGTTGTGCTTGTCCCCTGGGGAGCCATAGAATTGAGTACATTGAAATCCACTATGACTGATTGCACTTTGACCCAAAAGCTTGGCATACCTATTGAGTGGTCCCCATATGTTAAGGTGGGCATACACTTTCATTTGGCCGACAGTTAACTCTCCCGTCTTTCCCATACGCAGGAACGTTCGGTATAGCAACATCCTCGTAAGGATAGTTCGTGCCACAGTTATCTGTCACATCCTCCCCATACACAGGAACGTTCATCGTGGCCGATTTTTCCTGTTTTATTTTTGGGAAAGGCATAGGGTGAACTAATTTCTCTGTGAAAAAAGTAGTGGGGCAGTGACCCCTATCTCCACTGACATTATCTGTCAGTGTAGCATCACGAGCGGCAGGTATGGTCGACAGAAGTATAAAGTGTATGGGATTATTGAAACTTGGTGGTTGCAGACCTCTTTTTTCCCTTTAAGCACAGGTGATTCCACTAAAAACAGCATGGCCGATGGATAGCCACCTTTTAGACTCAAGAATAAGTAACCTGGCCACGATATTTGTGTCTGTTAACTGAGGAGGAGACATTTTTATTCGGCCAAAACAAAGTCTTGGAGGTCCCTAATCGAAAGCTCAATAGTTGTGTTCAGGATCATTGGTCGGTAGAGAGAGAACCTTTCTGGAACTGGCTTACTATTCGTGATGGTTGGTCACATACTTTTCAATGTATGCAACGTGGAGCCTTCAAAGACTTGGAGCTTGGTGGTTCATTTCCCATGAACAAATCCTTCTAAGTATAGAGTTTTCTTTCACCTAATTCTTAAAATGTGTATAAAAGGATCAAGACCATTTTGGCTGCACCTTGATAACATGTTACAAGATTTATGCAAACCACATGAACCAAACATCATAATTGAAGACAAGTAACTACCAAACGTGAGACATATGTGTTTAATCTGAGGAGATCTGGTTTCCTTAACCTTAATATTATTTCAGTAACTAAAACGTACAGTAAGGCTACAGTATATTAAGCCATCAAATATAAAAAGCTTTATAGGTAGACAGATGGTCACTTAGGAAGTGATTCAGTATTGTTTCATTGGAATCATATTATGGGACTTTTGAAGGTTTGGGTGTGTATACCCCTAAACCTTCCTGTGGTTAAAGATGGTACTCATTTTGGATAATACCTACTTGTTAGCAGGGTTTTTAACATTAGGCTGGTCACAAGGGGGGGGGGGTATCAAGTACAAGTACGCCGGTCTGAAATTAGGCCTGGCCGAATTCACAAAGGAGGCCACACCTCTTAGTGAGACCGGACGGGCACCCAGCTTCCAGCAGATATAGATTTGGATCATGATTTAGCAGGATTAAATCATGATAAATGACGAGCAGGAGGAGGCCATGTCTCCTCCCTGCCTTGCCGGGCCCCCAAGCGCCCCCTCGCCCATCAGTAGGTATAGGCCAGGGTGAAAGAGTGAATCTGTGCCTTCTCCCTGGCATACTTCCCCGGCAAACTTTCATAAATGTCCTGCAAAGTGTCCTTCTACAATCATCTGTTCTCTAAGGTCAAACCTGCTAGTAAGTTCTCTGCAGAGGAAGGGAACTCAAGCATTACGCAATGCCCATTCAAATCAATGGTTTGTCTGTGTAATGAGGGACAGGACAGGTCCTCCAAAAGGAGAAATAGTCTTTTTCTCATTAACCAAGGGGTTAGAATCATGAATATTGATGCCTATAACCAAATTTTCACTGAATTATTCTCCTTCCAAATATTTAGGGACTTCTGGTACCACTTTATTGTGCCAGGTCTACAGGTGCACATCAATAAAAGAAATAAAATAAAATTCATCCTCCATAATTGGCAGTCCCATGTAAAATCAAGCAAAAACATCAGCAGTAGTGTTTAGCCGAAGTCAAGTCAAATGCTGAGCGTTGACGTTCGGAGAACGTTGCCATACCCAGACAGGTCGGCAAGTCCGCTTAACACTACTTAGTACCAAATGAGGGTTGGGGCAAAAAATAAAGTAAGAGAAAAAAATGCCTGTGTGTATGTAAATGACGGGTTGCATTACATCCTGGAAGTGTATTCAGTATCTAAGGATAGTGTTATGTGGCCAAAATATCCCAACACTTTGCATGATACCATACATCTCATCCCACACCTCAGCATGTTATCACAAGGACATACTGTCACCATGGCCATACAGTCACCTCAGCATGATATCACGAGGACAGAATATTACCATGGCCATACAGTCAACTCAGCATGATATCATGAGCACAGCCATCACCATGGCCATACAGTCACCTCAGCATGATATCACGAGAACAGAATATTACCATGGCCATACAGTCACCTCAGCATGATATCACGAGGATAGCCATCACCATGGCCATATAGTCACCTCAGCATGATATCACGAGAACAGCCATCACCCTGGCCATACAGTCACCTCAGCATGATATCACGAGGACAGCCATCACCATGGCCATACAGTCACCTCAGCATGATATCACGAGGACAGCCATCACCATGGCCATAGAGTCACCTCAGCATGATATCACGAGGACAGAATATTACTGTGGCCATACAGTCACCTCAGCATGATATCACAAGCACAGCCATCACCATGGCCATACAGTCACCTCAGCATGATATCACGAGGACAGAATATTACCATGGCCATACAGTCGGTGGCAAAGTAGAAGAATACTACTAATTCTTTACAGTATATGGTTATTTTTGTTATTCCCAGTTGTTTTGGTACGATTCACAGTGAAAATTTGACATGTATTTAATTTCCGACCAGCAGACTGGTTAATAAGACAATCTTACTGCAATTCTTTCTTTTACTAATTCTCTAACCCCTGTACTTCCATTGCTACCATCTTAATTCTACGTGATTATGAGCTTCCAAGCCAAAAAGGCTATAAAAGGAACAGTGAGATGATGCCAAATCGAAGCAATATTTGAGTTAAAATAATACCACTTGGCTCGGGGGTAGACATTTCTCTGTTAGGGGTTGGCAACGGGACCTGTGATCTTCAGACCTTGAAAAGAGTCATGTCTGTGGGCTGCTAAGAGAACACTTGATGGAGAAGACTTTGGAACGCTTAATACATAATTAAAGGGGAATATAAAAGCTAAGATTGTTTAACTGCAATGACCTTGTGGCTTAATAAGTTGGCCTGTTTGCCGCCGCTGCCTTTTTCCTTGTACTTTATTTCACACTGAGAGAATAGCAAGAGAAATTTACTAGATACAGTCTTATAGTCACTGAAATTCAGGGCCATGACCAATGGTGTGTTTACACAGAGATTTATCTGACAGATTTTTGAAGCCAAAACCAGGAACAGACTATAAACAGAGAACAGGTCCTAAAGGAAAGACTGAGATTTCTTCTCTTCTCAAATCCATTCCTGGCTTTGGCTTCCAAAATCTGTCAGATAAATCTGTCTGTGTAAACTCACCATAAGAGTGCTTGATACTCTGGAAACGTGTTGAATGGAAGAGGTAGTGGTCTATTATTACTCCTTTTTTGTATAAAGACTTGAAGAATAAAGGCTTACAAGTACAGTGGTCCCTCAACATACAATATTCATTTGTTCCAGGGCGACCATTGTATATTCAAACCATTGTATGTTGAGACCAAACTTCTATGTAATTCTATGTAAAATTCCATGTAAAGAGCAGCACAGGACATGTAGTATCACACTATACTTAGAGAATCACTACTAGACAGCCAGCCAGTGCATGCTGTTCACTAATACTGGGGTTTTACCAGTAAAATGGCCAGTTTCATTGGTTGATCATCTAGTTATTTACATGTGCTAGAGATACTGACTGTCCATAGCATTGTATGTTGAGTCTGGTTGAAAATATTGTATCTTGAGGCCATTGTAAGTTGAGGGATCACTGTAGTTGTATTGGATTGCTACTAATAGTACCGAATTGATGATGGATTGTGTCTACTTTTATTTGATTGCTACACCATGGCCCAAGCATGATCAGCCCACAGAGAGTGGTGGAGCCAAATGGGCTGGTAAGCTGTATTATTAATCCCTTAGGGCCCTATTCCACCGCACGATTATCGTTCAGATTATCGTTAAATCGTTCGAATCTAAACCATATTCGTTCGGTTGAAATGCAGTGAACGATTAACGACCGAACGAGAAATCGTTGATCGCTTTATAAGACCTGGACCTATTTTTATCGTTGCTCGTTCGCAAAACGTTCGCAAATCGTTTGCATTGAATAAGACGTCGTTCAGTCGTTCACAGTAGATACGAACGCAGTAGCGAAGAAATAGCGAAGAAAAAACGATCGCAAATACGATCATAAGCGTTCCATGGAAATGAGCGAACGTTTTCAGGTCTTTCGCAATAGCGGTCGTTTGAGATCGTTAATCGTTAACGATTATGCGAACGATAATCGTCTGGTGGAATAGGGCCCTTATTGTTGCTCAGATTCTGCAATTGACCTTACTTGTGCCTATTTGCTCCACTTTTCATATACTGTAGTTTGGTGAGCAGTAGTAAATTTGCCTTACGTTTGATATGTACATGACCTAGACTTTTCTATTACAGCCAGTCTGGTCCAATCTATAGAATTAGGAGCCATCAAAGATAATGGAAATCTGTTTGACTCCATTACAAGTCAACAGGATCCATCCGGATACTTTGGGATCCAGTGTAGCTGTTGTGTGTTCCACCAATATGCCAGTGTAAACTGAACCTTATACACTCACCGGCCACTTTATTAGGTACACCTGTCCAACTGCACCTTACCACTTAATTTCTAATCAGCCAATCACATGGCTGCAACTCAGTGCATTTAGGCATGTAGACATGGTCAAGACAATCTCCTGCAGTTCAAACCGAGCATCAGTATGGGGAAGAAAGGTGATTTGAGTGCCTTTGAACGTGGCATGGTTGTTGGTGCCAGAAGGGCTGGTCTGAGTATTTCAGAAACTGCTGATCTACTGGGATTTTCACTCACAACCATCTCTAGGGTTTACAGAGAATGGTCCGAAAAAGAAAAAACATCCAGTGAGCGGCAGTTCTGTGGGCGGAAATGCCTTGTTGATGCCAGAGGTCAGAGGAGAATGGGCAGACTGGTTCGAGCTGATAGAAAGGCAACAGTGACTCAAATAGCCAACCGTTACAACCAAGGTAGGCAGAAGAGCATCTCTGAAAGCACAGTACGTCGAACTTTGAGGCAGATTGGCTACAGCAGCAGAAGACCACCCGTTACTAGCATGGTGTACCTAATAAAGTGGCCGGTGAGTGTATATAGTATTGAGCAGACTTGCTGAACTGTTCAGGTTCTGTTTCGTTCTCTGAATCCGAGTGATTGGCATTTGACTCCTGTTGGCTGGGGAAGTTGAATGCCGCCCCAAGACTGCAAAAAAACGTGGACACAGTCTATGAGAGTCAAATGCTGAGCCTTTGGGTTTGGAGAACTTTGCTGAACTCGAACAGTTCAACAAATCCGCTCAACACTACTTAAATATCTTCAAAGCCGGGTGTGGTGTGGATGTTCATAACTGAACTGATGACCATAGGCATTAATGGTCGCAAACTTTCCCGATCAATCATCCAGTTGAAGTGGCTTGTCTGTAAAGGCGCACATCTACGTTTGCAAATGTGATTTGGGTGCAGTTTTACCTTCTTATAGGTGATATATGGTCATTTTAAGATTTGGTGAATAAAATAACCTGGAAAAAATAGTTGCAAGGTTGCATTTAGCCTGACCAGTCTCTTTTTCTATAGAATGAATGTGCCTGTTCCGTAGAGCCATCCATGCTAGATAGGAACAAGAGGGGCTTGTGTGAGTATTGCTACTACCAGTGTCATATTATAAGGTATAGTGTAGGTTGATGGTCCCCTAAGCCATGGTGTCTTGCCCAGACCTGATTGGTATGTACAGTATATGCATCTTCCACATGTTTTCCGGTCACGCTCAGGTTACATGATACATCTATAGGTTGGTATCTCGCAGCAGACTGACTCTACCTTATCATGAGCTTTATACTGTATATCCAATGAAGTAATGCAACCTCTTCTCCCCATCGGGGTTGACATCTCCACTTTCCTCACATTATTCCTCATTCTCCTTATGTGCTGTGCTGTTGAAAACTCTATGATTTATGAAAGGGAGGTGAAAACGACACACCGAAAGTTATCCCTTTAAGTGCTTAACCCAGCACGTGTGACTAGTCCATACAAGCCGTAACACTCCATCAAGCACCCTGTCATATTGCTATTTTAAATGAAGAGCTCTTCCCGGCTGAGGTCATGTTAAAGTTTTTCAGCAGTTTTGTTCACACATTTATACTTGTCAAGCATAGCGAGCAGTTGCGTAGTACGTCATGTGACTCCTGCTTATTATGCGACCAGTACGTATTTTTATTTTAAGAGGCTATCAGTACTCTCTGTACCCGTTTTTGCTGTCCATGTAACGGACAAAACAGATGGAAAAAAGGGTGGATTTGCGTACATCCGTTTTGATACGTTTTTCCACTAACTTCCATTATTTAAAAAAAAAACTGATCAAAAGGTGTCCGTTTTTTTTTTTTTTTTTTTTTTTTTAGTGTGCACAAAAATGTGGTTTACCAATCATGAGAGTGAAGGGGGGCATAGCACTGGTCTAGCGCTAAAGTGATACTGGGTGGTCTGACCTCTGATCTACCCATCGTGAGAATGAAGGGGGTGCAACACTGGTTTAGCACTGGGTCCTGTTCACTGTATTCCCGGTGTTGTGCAAGGAACTGCATTCTAGTGAATGGGGCCAGCCCGAGGTTGGTGAATAGGAGTGCCATTGTACAGAGCAATAACCCAGAAGAGAACATGGCAGTGCCAGCAGTATGCCACCAACCCTTCTACCTGTACCAAGGGCTGCGTTCACTAGTTTCCTGGGTTCAGAGCTCCGATTTCCCTGTGTTACCTACCGGCTCTGCCAGTACACAGGTGAGATTTTTATGTAGTTCATGTAAGGGGTGTGTCTGTCCACAACCTTGTTGTCTGTTTACAATGTCAACCAGCAGAATTATGAATGCAGCTCTGACCTACAACTTTTCCAACCTAAATTATTCCATTTCGTTTACACGCCTGGCTTTTATGTATAAATAACCTCTAAAAGGGTAACATTAAAGGATGTAATGCTGCTAGACACCTTTCTTCCATCTGTCTTTAAATACATTAGTGGTCCCTCTCCCTCTCATACCCGGCCTTTTAATCTAATGTGTTGTTTTTCTGAGCATGTGAATGACTGTATGTGTAGATATCCTGTGTAGCCTACATAGTGACTGATGTGACGGGGGTAAGAGATGACATTAGTTAAAGTCAAAGCCCTTCCTGAATCTACGTGCCACGGAAGTCAATTACTTGGAGCCACTTTGAAGAATGTATTAAGGAAATACATAAATAACAACTCCCTAATGTAATGGATTATTGGAAACATTCTCTGTAGCATTCCAGTCTTATATCCTTTAGAATAGACCATCGGTTTTTGATCATCGGAGGTTTGTTCCTTGGGACCCCTGTCGATCAACAGAATGAGCAGGTCACATCACTTTAGCAGCCATAACCCCCAACCCCCATCCCTAGACACAGCACCATACATAGTATAGTGGTTGTTCCTGGTACTGCAGTTCGCTTAAAGACTACAGTGTGTGCACATGCCCTTAAAGGGAACTTATCTCCATGAAAATGCTGTTCAATTTACTACCATCATTACATGATTGCAGTGTGGGTGCTGTTAGTATCACTATGTGGCTGAGTTGCTTTGTGTTCCCTGCTCTTTGCCACTTTCCCTTCCAGTCCTCCCCTTCACTATATTGTCTGTACCGGCTAGATGACACCATGCAATTGCACTATAAAAAATGAGGTGTGAGGGTCTCTGTGTGCATGGTTTTGTTTCACATGTATAGTACTGTACTGTGATATAAATTGTACTTCTTTTAATGAAACATACAGGTACCGAACCAATTAAACACATTTACATTACTACTTATGGGAAAAAATTGCTCAGTTCTCAACCATCCTGCCAGAACGGATTGTTGTTGAGAACAGAGGTACCACTGTATGTTTTCTTCATGTAAACCTCTGCCCACTATGGGCTTAAAGGGATTACCCAGGATCAGAAAAAAAAACCACAACTAGTTTCTTGCAGAAACAGCGCCGCACTTGTCGTCCAAGATTGTGTGTGGTATTACATTTCATTTCAATTCACAACAATGCAACTGAGCTGCAAGACCACACCCAAACTGAGGGCACAAGTTTATAAACTATCACGTATTCACACTATTGGATTGCCGTCTTCCTGTCCCTGAATTATTATCCTTTGGAGTTGGGGGTCGACTACCGTGGGACGTGCACCCACTGGCTGGAAGCCATTTGACTTGAAGTCTAACAGTGCCGTTCAGCTTCTTATCCTATTTGTTTCTGTTTGGATACAGAAAAAATGGTCAATCACTGATCAGGACCGCCCACTTGACTCCTAAGCAGAGGTTTACATTAAGAAAATACAAGTTGTGCTGTATCGTTGTGCTGTTTCTTTTCCAATAAAGTTGTATCTCAATCTGCTTGGCCTCACTTGTTCTATAACATGATGGTGATAGATTCAATGGTGACAGGTTCCCATTAAACACATAAGTAAACAGATCTGTTGTTTATGACACCCATAGCCATCAATTCTGCGAATCATACTAGACAAAATCAAAATAATTTGTTATTTCAATGGGGCTTATATTATGGATGCGTATCAGATGCATATCAGATCCATTCCGCATATAGTGACGCTATACGGCCAGGTGCAGGATTTCCTGGTGCAGACAAAAAGTGTAAGTCATTCCCTATTTGCTAGCCTGATGCACAGAGAATGCAGTATACAGTGGCAGGACCCCCTCCCTCTTTCTATAGTCCTATAAGGCAGGTCTGGCTCAGCGTGCAGGCTATAGCCACTGTGCCAGATGCTGAAGGCTGCACAAATCTGGGATCTGATCAGCTGTCGGAAAACAATGACCTCACCAGCGAACGTGCCGCAGACTGATGTAATGACCTGAATTCCCACGTGTGCTGTCAGCGGTAACCCCTCCAAAGTTACAGAGAGGCAAGGAATATGACATCATCCAGGCATGGTACATTCACTTCTTCAACATTTCTCTGCTCTGTGGCTCAAAAAAATATTTTCCAAAGCTTTTCAGTTTCATATTTCTAGTTACTATTTACAGACACATAAAAAACATTCCTACAAAAATCCCATAATTCACCTGAAATTCTACAAGGAGTCCTTGAGTCGTCTACTGTCCAGTTGTAGGAAAAAAGAATGAACGTAGATTCTGTGCAACAATTTCTCTGACATCTGTCAGTTCTGGTCATCAGCTCCACAGTACAGAACCGAAACTGCAGCATAGAACTTTATTTTATTTTTGTGCTTATTTGCCAGCTAACTTATATGATTTCTGTGGAAATGTTCTTTGAAAATTATGGTAAACTAGAATTTTGGTTCACTGTTTGTGCCATAAAATTGCCATTTTACAGCTCGAAAAGGTTTAAAGGGGTTATTTAGCACTACAAAAACATGGCCACTTCTTCCCCCCTCTTTTCTCCAGATTGGGTGGGGTTTCACCCTGACCTGGAGACAAGAGAGGGGGGAAAAGTGGCCATGATTTTGTAGTTCTGGATAACCACTTTAAAACAATTAGTTTTTGTGCTTGGCCGAGCTCTATTGAAAAACGTTTGGCAACTTGTATTGAGTAAAAGTTAACGACCGCAAAAATTGGGTATAAAAAGCCATATTTTTCAGGTGTTTACGCCTCAAAAAAAAAAAGTTTGCTGTCACAAAAGTAAAAAAAAAAAGGAAGGGGGGGGGGGACATTTGCAAAAATAGCAGAAAAAAAATTACTGAAATTTCTAGATGTTTTTTTCTATAAAGGTTTAAAAATAAAAACAGACCAAAAACTATATGTGTTTAATGTTGCTATACCATTTGACATGTTGCACAGACTTGTCAAAAGTTTTAATAAGTCAGGGCTTCAGTACTGAGATAGATATCTTATATATATAAATTCTTCAGCTAAAAAGGGGTTAAATATCCCATTAATACGGTCCAAGGTCAGGCGTCAGATGTAATAAGCAGTATGAGGGGGAGCCATCTGAGAGCCTCAGATTATTGGATAATTTTGCCCCCCATGGAGCGGCCCATTACATCTACTGCACCATTGGTTTACCTTATCTATAAGGTTGTCTAGGTTTTTTCCTTTACTGCAATTAAATATAAAAGCTTAAAGTGTTTAAGAGTTGGCCGTGGTCCCCAGCTGGCTGCAGCCCCTCATGAAATCAGCCTCCCACTGACTCCGCCATCACACATCCAGATTTATTTGACAAAGGTTAGAAGATATCAATGGCCTGGCATGGAGACTGCTTCTCCCTCCTCACCATCTGCTCGCCCCCTGAGAACTAATAGGGGGGCTCTTGGATGCAGAAGCTAATTCAGCATCTGTTTTCTTTAAGCCGCAGATAATTGTGATTCAGAGTGGAGTTTGGGGCCAAAGCTGCATCTTTTCTTCTTCTTCTTCTTCTCTGAATCAGGAAACAATTAGGAATATTTCTAGAAATACCAGATCGGCTAAGTTGTTAATTTTTTGACCTTAAAATGCAAAGTAAGGGTAAACCAGGCTGTCGTAGTACGGACGAGTGTGCGGTTTTACAATATGGCTGAAATAGCAGGATCTTCTGTTATGAAACAGAATGGCCGCCAATTTGACTGCAGTACGACATACCTCCCTACTTTTTGGATGGCAAAATATTACGGGTTTTGTTCATTGTGCTTCCATACACTTGTATAGTTTTAATTCATACAGAAAAAAATAGCCATAGTAAAATCCATATACAATGTAAGGCCTAATGGGGGCAGCCCCAGAAATTTTATTTGATGGGAATGAGTGTTGGTGGCATCATTTGCTTCTCGCTCTGGGGTCTTTAAACCCCCGGGCCATGGCTCCTGTGCACCAGCATTAAAGGCTCCCATGGACACCTGACTTTTGCAACTGAACCATCTGACCAACCGATGTCCATGAGGGCCACCCAAATCTCCCTGACAGATGACATTATTTATGTACTGTATGACCATACCCTATATGAGAATTGGTGCCAGCAGAAGGCATAGGATACTATCCAGCACTAGGTAATCTCTGGTTGTTATAAATACTAACTTTTTTCTTGGTATAACGCAGGCTAAGACTCTTGGCGTTTACAGTTGGAAATCGGAAAGATGTTGGACAGCATTCATGTGTTCCAAACAATCTTGGCATCTTTAGTGACCCAGAGCCTAGAGTTGTATATACGTACAGACATGGCAGAGTGTATACAGTGTGTGATATAACGTTTATATAGGCTAGTCAGGTTTACTTTAGGACACAAGACGTTACCCAGCATCACATTTCTCTCATTTACTTCTAGGTAAATTTGTTGTATACTATTCACTAAACATTCTCTTTATATGGTATATACCTGATGGCCGCCTGCCAGAGTCCTGCACTGACTTCAGCTGTGTGCCAAGTTTACTATACACATAATTACTATTCTCTCTCTCTCTCTCTCTCTCTCTCTCTCTGTCTCTCTCTCTCTCTCTATATATATATATATATATATAACCTGTGCTGTAAAAGATTGTATTTATGCAGTCCCTGTTTTGCAAAAAAAGATCACACCCGGATGACCTATTACCGACCAGCCACAATTGGGAATAATATGCCTGCAGCTTTACCTCCCTTCCCTCGAAATCTCCTTGGGATTTGGGTAATTGGATGTTTTGTAAATTTTTCTTAAAAAATGACAGAAGGAAATAATGTAGAGAATGATGTTTCTGAGAACCGTTCTACTCCAGTAGAAATGAATGGGGAAAAGTTCTGCTTAGTTACCCAAGTGTTTGGTCCCCGTTTACTTCTAATGGAGAGTGACTGTTGTTAGTCTCGGCAAAGTTGTTCAAAACACAGGAGATACTACAGGAGATATAACATGTCTGTTGTGGGAATGCATCTAGCCTAGGTCATTTGTATCATCCACATAAATTCACTCTGTCAACCATACCTTATAGTGTTGTACGCCGTTTAGCCTCTTGCGGACAGTTCTCCAAAGAAGCACTAGTGCTTTACTTTCTTTAAGGTATCTTATACCTGGGTCTCGTTCAAGTTGACTCCATATTCTTCATTGGTTCAGTAAGAAATAACACTGGCTCAGACCTTCCATCTCTGCAGCATCCCAAGTATTGTGATTTTATAAAACCAAACCAACATTTCATTGGTTGATGACCATTTACATCATAATGCGTAAGTGAGGCGTAAATCATGATCCAAATTTGGTACACGGGGCCATGTGTATCTAACTCTGAACTGGATAAACCATATAATTAGTACTATGGTGATAGCCATATGTTGATGTAGGAATCACTCCTATAGGACTGTGGAAAATTTTTAGTTATTGTTTATGCACAGCGTTAGTTTGTATGCAAAAAGAATACAAACACAAAGTGGTAGTAGTAGTAGTAGTAGTAGTGGTAATGGAGGTGATGGTGGTAGTAGTGGTTACTCCTATTCTAATATCAGCTCCACTTGGGAAGTAATCCCTTATTACTATGAGAAGCAAGAGCTCTGTCTTTCTCTGTACATTACAAGACATTGCACACCATGCAGCTATTGTACAGTGTTATCTCTTTTTTCCATCCTCGATTTCCAGGGGATTTCTCATTGCAGTAACTCAGCTGGAAACTTTCCTGGAATCCCTCAGATGCGTCTGGCAGCTCCAGGTTCTCATGGCACAGTAAAAAGCTGAGCCAACTCCAAGAAATGGTCAGGCTTGGATTGGCACAGATTGCTCCTGACCGAAAATGACAGCCAAGACACCCGGCATTAGGAGGACACAGGGCAGACATCAGTAAATCAGGGCAGGGTTTGTCCATGTTTTACAGATTTTATGTGAATACAAAATCCCCTTTTTTGTAGGGTAAAGCCAGATGGCCAGAGGAAATGAAAATGAAATAATAAAATGTTGCCCAAGGCTGTTTGGACATCATACAGTTGCCAACCCGACCACCCACCATGCTACATACACCATGGAGAAATAATGGAGATCTGCCTTAATTGTCTTTGTCCTAGATTTTAAGGTGGCTAAATACTCCAGGTAGTTGCCACATGAGCTTACATTTGAAGAGGGGGAGCAAGCTAATGTCAGACACCTTCGGGGGGGGGGGGGGTGTCTTACATGTTCTGATCTGTTGGGTTTCATCCACTTTTATGGCTACATGTGGAAAGATCACATTGGTGAAGTCTCAATTATAAGGCCTCATTTACTCATCTGTAGTGCGACCCATAATTGCGGACCACTTTACACATGTGCATCCGTAGTGCCCCTTCAATTCCCTGAACACTGCATTGAAGATAATGATCTGTGCCGCAATTATGGGTCTGCACTAGGACCTGTCCTTTTTTCGCAGCACGAATCACTGCCCCCGTACACACGCACGGATGAAGTTTCACACAATAACGAAGGATCAGCATTTGGCTGTATCCATGTTTTCCAGGCAGTCCTTGGGCTGCATCCACCTTCTCCAGTAGAGTTCAAATGCTGATTGTTTGGGGTCGTGCCAACCCAAACTTTCAGCAAGTTCGTTCACCTCTACTTTTGAAGTGTTTTAAAAGTCTTGATCAGTCAGGATCTGAGTGATCAGAAGTGCACAGCTTAGAATTTCTCTCCCTGCCCTGCCCACTTGACAGAGATGGTCCCATAGATTTACATTGGGAGTCTGTCATGTGTGAAGCAGGGAGAGAACGTGCTAAGAGCGCACTTCTCCTGGTGAAGCTCTTTGTAGCAATTGTTTGGGGTCTGCATACACTGACATAGAATAATTAACCAGAACATGTAAAACTTTTCCTGTTTTCTTTAGCTGAAGCTAATTACATTAAAATGCTGTCAGTGCGGAGGCTATATTATTGTGGGGGGAGGCCTAGGTGTCCTAATGTAGGGCCAAAAGCCTGACAAGTCTATATATATATATATATATATATATATATATATATACTGTATATATACACACACACACACACATGTACACACAGGGGAAGATTTATCAAACACGGTGTAAAGTAAAACTGGCTCAGTTGCCCCTAGCAACCAATCAGATTCCACCTTTCATTCCTCACCAACCCTTTTAAAATGAAAGGTGGAATCTGATTGTTGCTAGGGGCAACTGAGCCAGGTTCACATTACACCATGTTTGAAAAATCTCCCCCACAGTGTGTATATGTGTGTGCATGTTTATATATGTATATATATCTTTAGTCATAGAGTTGTCAGGCTTTCCGCCCTACATCAGGACACCTAGGCCTCCCCCCTCAATATTACAGCCCTGCGCCGAGACCATTTTAATGTAATTAGCTCCAGCTAAAGAAAACAGGAAAAGTTTTACATGTTCTCAGCCACTAAGAATTTTTCACACTCACTACGCATTTCATCCTATTCATTCGGTGGCGATTTCCATGTCTAAACACGACAAAAATAGCACCTCCACCGGTCCTGTTCCTTGTCATAGGGTCTCACAACCGAGGCATTGTGTGCAAGAAAGTCAAACAATTGAAAAAGCAAAAAAAAAAAAAAAAAGGCCATTCCTGGAGCAGGGCGTAAACCTGCACATAAGGCTGAATGTGTGCCATAATTGACTGAAATGAACATTGACTACATGTCCCTTGGGACCGGCCCTATAGCTGGCTGCCATCTGCTACCAGAGATTTGAGGTCTATTACAGAGGATGCTCTGTCTGCCCCAGGCATGTGCGGCTCCTTGTGCACCTTGGTGCTTTGCACACATCCAGGTCCCGTGTAGTTTACAGGGGGCTATTGCCGGAGTTGTCACGGGACATTTGACTTCAGTCAGTGCATGAGACTTGATGCCAGGTTCTCTGGACGATGAAGGCTAAAGGACGCCAATGATTATTCCCTGCTAAGGGGCAATTGTTGGGCCTATGGAGGTTCCGCTAGATTGGAATTAAGTGAAAGTAGGATTTATATCATCCGGAGCTGTTGTTTTTGGAGGCGTCACGTTACGCTAGAATAGGAGATACATTTATCTTGTCTTTCACGGGTAAGTTATTTCTGAGAAAAGAGTCTTTTTATTCCAGGATATACTGGCTGGTTTGTATATAATAGAACCGCTCATTATTACTTTCATCTATTTTAAAATGTACAGATGTAGCTGAGCTGACTCTGCATTCTTTACGCATGGAGATGAGTCTTTTAGTTCACTTGCAGTCCTATGTAAATGAACAGGAATAGGGCACATTTGCTATCCTACATCTGTGTGTGTGCTCAATCTGGGAAAGGGAAAACTATAGTTTTCTTACCTCATTTTCTTGTGTGAGTTTTACACTTGAAATTCTGGGAAAAATTATGTTATGCGATTTTTGGATTTAGTTTAATACCTGTTAAGAAAATTCAACCCAGATTATTGCAGCCTGGGAACCTGGGGTGAAAAATAGTATCTGTGCTTTTGTAGATTGTAAGACCATAGCGGCTGGTCTTAGTATAACATCAGTATTAAGGACTCCTTCCAATAGCTGTTGGCTGTCAGTGAATGGAGACATTACATTCGGAATCCGAAATGATACAGATCAGATGAGTGCTGCTGATTCTTTTATATAGATACAATTGTAGCATGAGTAAGAGCACAATGCGCGAAACACACTTGCTAACCACAATCTTTTAATATTTGCTTGTTTTAGATAGTTGTTCTTTCTTTTGTTTTTTTTTTTCATCCCGATGAGTGCTTGACTGTTTCGGATATTGCAAAAAGCTTTTGCAATCCATTGCAAACACAGTACAGTTTTTGATTGAAAGGGTGTGGTACAGGGGTTTTCGGGGCCCACTAGTAATAAAGATTGCTCTGTCTAGCTATATAAAACAGATGTATGTACCTTCCCCCATTGCATTTTAAACTTTGATGGACTTTTGTGGCTTATTCGTCTTCTGGGACTATTTTCATGTCAAGTTTCAATGATGGATCTTCATTTCCCTTGATCAACCACTTTATTGGTGTAAAGGTGGCCTTATGCATTAGAAGAACCTTGGCCAGTTCTACCAATTCCTGTAAGACCTGCTGACCATCTAATGTGTGTGGGGAAGAGGAGGAGAAAGACTGTTTCAGTGTTGTTGGACTTTAACATGCTCCATCCTTTACAGAGAAGCTGTTAAGGTTAACACTACCGTTTGCATGCTGTACTCTTTCGTGAAAATGACGGACATAGAAAAACAGTCCTTGGCATCTGTCAGGTGCAATTGTTCTCCACCAAATATTTGGTGCTGCTGTAATAGTTTCTGTTATAACCGTGACAGTGGTGTGAACAGTGCCATGTTTCCCTTCCCCATTGAACACACATGCCCAGTGTTGGACTGGGGTATCTGGGGGCCACAAGAGAAAGTGATCCTGGGGGTCTACTAATGAAGAAGCAGTGAGAAACGACATGTCAGTCAGTGTTTGTACAGGTTCTAAAGCTGGGGGCCCACCGGAGGATCCTCTGGTCCTCTGGTGGGCTAGTCCGACACTGCACATGCCCAAGCCAAGTGTAAGTAAGTTTTTGGGGTGTTATCTGTTAAATCATACCTATGTAAGGTGAATGAAAGATTCATTAGAATTTGTAGGATTTCCTATCCCAATTTATGTCTTGAATAATCCTCAAGAAGGATTCCTTGACATTCAGCAGATCCTAAGGTGTGCCAATGTTGACCTTAATCATTAGTTATGTGTGAAAACCTTGTAGTAGGTGTTCAGATTCCCTGCAGCACCACCATGGGTGAAATGCAGAATTACATCATGCTAATTCACATCTATGGCTTGTCTGTGTAATACAGGCCAGGACAGGTCCTCCAAAGTAAGAGGCACTCTTTGTGACTAATCTCCACAGCATCATGAATGCTATGGGTTTTCTAAACTGTCAAACCCATTTACTAACAAGAAGCAGAGATCTTGTTGTATGGTTTAGTAGTTAGCTATAAGCACCCATATACATTTTAGTCTCAATTTAGAGGACAAGAAGAGGACCATTTCTTTAGGACAACTCAGATATGTGTAGCCATTGGACAAGATTATTTAGCTAGTCGCAAGGGCTATGTGTGTTTGTATAGGGGATGGTCTCTTAATAATCTTATTTTGTTGTGTATGAGGTCTGGTTGTAATTCGCTGCCGTGGTCCATTAGTCATCTTAATCACTGCTGATGGTGGCGATATCTGCAGGGCTCAGATAAGACCTATTTAGATGATTTTCCATAGATAACAACTAAAAGTCTCTACTCCGTGCATCCAGACTTTTGCCGAGTCAGGTCACGGCTTAGATTACTGCCAGACACCATCTGTATGGAGATTATATGTTATTCCCCTGGGCCTTCCAGTTGACTGTGATTATTTTGTTATGTACTTTAATTGTGAAGCTGATCATAAATTTTAGATTTCCTCCTATTCTATGGGGAATGCCAGACCGGGTGACCCAACCTGTAGGATTGTAGCCTCATTCGTATGCCGCCAAGATAGTGCTTGGTTGTTGCTCCCCCTTCTTCTTTATGAGTATAAGTATTAGAACAGATGCCCATTATTGGTCGTATAGTATAAAATGTCAATGGGTCTGTGGCCAGATTTAAAAAGGATGCCGCTGGAAGACCAACCCTGTCTATATGCAAGAAAATTTTGGAAACCCTATGGGAACCATACTTCGCTTCATCCAACTTTTTCAGAAATTGATATATCAAGGAAGACTGAATTTATTTATTTATATCAAGGAAGGGGGGATTTATTATATAAATTTTGCTAAAAATGGGTCTCGTGTAAAGGTTTTAAATTCTGTCCACCAAAAGTTAGTATACCAAAATTATAAACCCCCACTATCTTTATTCTCTTTAGCTATAGTCAACATCGTCCAAGTAACAGCTTGCGTCTTGCATTCTCCATCAGCTGCTGGGATATCTCCCTGTGACATAAATCTCTGGATTTTTTTCATTGTCAGCGTATCTGGAGCAACATGTAAAACCTCCGCCGACCTTGTCCGGGTGGGTTTTTATCAGGGCTGACACGCTGCATTACATCCAGCAGGTCAGCCTAAATGATGTGTTACTGTACAGTAGAGGGATTTGGCTACAGAGGATATGGAGGAGATTGGCTGTACCACATAATTAATCTCCGCAGAGAAGCAGACAGAGCAGAATGCTCAGATCTTGATTAACTTGACATCAAAGCAGTAAAGCGAAATGATTGCAATGATTTATGACTCGCTGCAGAGAGAGAGATTTCTTTACTATTGTGTAAAAAGACGCAACATAAAAATGGTACCCATCACCCGAAGACCTACATGGTCTAGGACCCAGAGTAATTATCTATAAATTATAGGGAAACTTTGCAGCAGGTGTTCATTTTCTCTGCAGTGCCCCCGCAGGTGAAGTTGGGCATTATGCAGTTCCCGAGGAACAAATGGGATATCCATGCAAAGTATGAGAATCCGGATTTGGGAACCATCTTCGGCTTTACAATTTTCCGATTTTTACCTAAAATGCCCTGGTTATAGAGTAATGGCTTAACCGCCCATATCTACAACGAAGATGACAATTTTTTGTCTCGCTTTTAAAGCTAAAAGTCTTCTAAGATGTCCTATTGAACTTACCACCGCAATACCACTATGGGGCAGTATTTTTGCTTCTAGACCTCAGATTTGTCCCTGGGAGATTGGGGGGGTTAAATTTACACAGGGTCTTTGTTGAGCCTGACATCATGAAGAGAACTGTTTCTTGTTCATGCGGTGTATTTATTTTACCATGTGTAGTTACTAATCCATTAATGCTCAGGCTGATCCCTTTTATGTGAAACATATGGACGGTATAATTTGCATGCGTGATTTTCTGACACCTGGATAACATTATTACATCTGTATCATATGGAAAATTGGATGTGGTTGTCTAATAGTGAAGCGGAGGAGCTCTGATATTTCAGCACTGGATGTTCGGATCTCGAGCTGGTGAAATATGTATTAAAGGGGATCATGTCCTGTAATGTGTCGCTGTCCTGGCAGCGGAGTAAGAGTTTCCATGTCAGTAACTGTGGGTCCTGGGGAGGGGGGATGAGTTTTGGTAACAATACTATCCATGATCATCTGCTGGAGGTCCCACAGTATAAGCCCAAGATAGACAAATGCCAAGTATCAGACCGAATCAGACGTGAGCACACTATTCATTTATTGCTATTATATCTCAGGCTGTCAATGGTATTCATTTCTATTGGGGGATGAAAAGTTAGCTACTTTTTTGATAACTGTGGGCCAGACACTTATTCAACCAATAGCTGTTCTTCCCAATGCCCTCATACACATGCACACTTGGCTAGGTTAAGTTTGTGTTTTTAATGGAGAACAATAAGCTACTGCCAGACACCTTTGGGTGAGAATCCATCATTCCCAGTCCTTTCCTTCCTCTGTTGTTGGGGTGAATGAGAGCTCCTCCCTACACTATCGATTGGTGGTCCCATGAGATTGGCAGGTTTGGCTCATTTAATGTGTATAGGCAACATAACCCAATAAAACAAAAAGCACTTTTGTATTTTGACATAACATACCACTAACATTAGGCACTGGATGAGGCACTGTCAGCCATACTGCCCTCCATAATCTTCCAGCTATAGTGTGACAACCAGAGTGCTACCAAACAGGACTACTCACAGTGTTTGCCAACAACTAGCCACAATGCCCCCATAGAGTGGCAACCACAGTGCTACCAACCAAGACAACCCACAGTGTTCCCTCAACAGCTAGCCACAATGCCTCCATAGAGTGGCAACCACAGTGCTACTAACCAGGACTACTCAGTGTTTCCCAATGACTAACCACAGTGCCCCCATATAGCACTAGCCACAGTACTACAAACCAGGACTGCTCACAGTGATGACCAGCGACTAACCACAGTGTCATATCATATAACTGCCAAAGTGCCACTCCTAGACATATAAGTTTATGCTCCTGGGCCCCAGTGCCCCTAACCTGCCATGTGCTATGTAGAATAGCGGTGTTGTCTTATGGGGCCGAGGGCCAGGTATAATTTCTACCTCTGTATCCGTAATAGTTATGCACAATACTAGCTTCACAGGGTTATTCCCAATAGTGTCCTCCTTATAACTGGGCATACACTGATGTGTGTAGATGCATATTCCTCCATTACTGGCACCTTAGACTGGAGACCTATTTACTAAGTTGGTGTGCACTCAGCTGGGCTTATTGTGTCTTGTGGAGGAACAGTGATCCTTCTAGGGGGTCATTGATTTTAGATCCTGTTCGGGGACAATGTGTCACAGGGCAAAATGGAAGAAACTTTCTTCTTCTGGCCATTCCCTATGATAACATCTGTTTCTGTAGAGCACCATGTGTTCAGATCAATAGATTTCTTCATAGATGTTATTGATCTCTTTAGAGAATAGACTGCATAGGCAGACAGGGATTATTGTTAACCAGTTCTCTCCCCACCCCCAAAAAAATAAAAAATAAAAAATCTCCATTGTCTTTACAAGGAAGTACCATGGGTGAGCAAGGAGGCCACAATGTTGGGAAATAAAGGCTGATCATCTGTGCATCTATGATTAATATTATGTTAATAATATACTATTACCACTACAGCGCCACCTAATGTCAGCTTTTTGTATTAAATGTTTGTTTTTTATTTAAAGGGGTTGTCCAGGCTTGGCAAAACATTACTTTCCTCAAGAAATGGCTCCACACTTGGAGTTTGGGTGTGGATTTTGTAGTGCTACTGAAGTACATGAAGCTGAATTGCAATACAACCAGGACAGGGGGTGGTGTTGTTTTTGCAAGAAAGTAGTTGTGCTTTTTTAATCCTGGATAACGCATTTAATAAATAGCAAGTGTATCATCTGAAGCGCCTGTTATACAATATTCAGAGTTAAAGCGACTCTGTACCCACAATCTGCCCCCCCAAGCACTTGTATCGTCGAATAGTTGCTCTTTATTCAAGATCTGTCCTGGGGTCCGTTCTGCAGGTAATGCATTTATTGTTCTAAAAAAACAACCTAAAATTACAATTACAATTACAACCCTCCTCCCTGCCCTCCCTGCAATGTTCAGACAAGTGGTGATTAGGAGAAATCCTGCCTGGGATGTTCCTAATGGTGAAGAGGGTGGGGAGGAGGGACAGAGAGGCGGTGCAAGCCTAGGGCACAGACAATCTAGGCCACACCAATTTGCCACAGGGCAGCCAGTTTACAAGTTGTTTTTTAGGACAATAACTGCATCACCTGCCAAACGGACCCCAGGACAGATCTTGGATTAAAACAGCTATCTGACGTACAAGCGGTTTGGGGGGGCAGATTGTGGGTACAGAGTCACTTTAAGGAAGTTTAACCCCCATATTTGTGAGTGTGTAATGGTTTGTTTAGACAGAGAGATTTATCTGACAGATTTTTGAAGCCAAGGCCAGGATTGGATTTGAAAAGAGCAGAAATCTCAGTCTTTACTTATGACCTCTTCCCTGTTTACAGACTGTTTTCCTAACTTTGGCTTTAAAATTCTCTCAGGGAAATCTCTCTGTGTAAACACACCGTAAGTGTTTGACTATCAGTAAACCATACGTGACAACTTACATTGACATGTGAATGATGGCAGTGTTGTTCTCCTTAATGAAAAGTCTTATAACCTTCTTCCTTTGTCTCCTAGATATGGAGGAGCTGATCGTGGAGCTGCGCTTGTTTCTGCAACTACTGGACCATGAATATCTTACAACAACGGTTAAAGAGAAAAAGACTGTCATAAGCAACATTCTGCAGAGGATACAGTCATCCAAAGGTCAGTAAGACGACTGCTGTCCAAGTCAAGCTGTCTCTGTGGTTAACCCGGCACGTCTCAATGCTTCGGGCCCTGCCGAGGATGAGAATGTCACAATGATTCGCTGCTGTTATGACATCTCTGTACAGTTTGTATTATCGGTCTGATACACAATCCATCAGTCATTACACAATATCACCATTACACCATGAAATGGTTTCATATCTAAAGGGAAAGCTAATACACATAATGTTTTCCGAGAAAAGAGAGAGGCTTGCTGGTACTCAGTATAGTACCTTTTAACTCTTTTAGTACAGTCTGGAAATCCAGTGTATAGTTTACCTTGTATCCATGATCCATTGCTAGGACCTTCCTTTTAACCAAGAGCGAAAGTGGTTGTAGTGCATATAACTAATCACCTTTTAGTTTGGGTTACGGAGGTACCCCTAATGGATTATGGAGTATAGAGAATGTGGTCACCAGGAAATCATATTGCATTGCCGTTAATATACACCGATCAGCCATAACTTTTAAAACTATTATTGTGTAGGTCCCCTCTTGTGTCTCCAGAACAGCTGTGACCTATGAAGGCCTGGACCTCACAAGACCTCGGAAGGTGTTCTGTGGTATCTGACACCAACACATAAGCCTAAGATTCTTGAAGCCCTGTAAGGTGTGAGGTGCAGCCTACATGGGTCAGACTTGTGTCTCCAACACATCCCGCAGATGATCCATCAGACTGAGATCTGGGAAATCTGAAGGTTTAGTCTACATATTGATCTCTCTGTCATATTCCTCAAACCTGGACTTTTATATCCACAATATCCACATGACGCCCGGACCCGAGGATTCCGAGCAGAGCATTGTCCAGACAATCACCCTGCCTCCGTTGGCTTGTCTTCTTGCCATAGTGCATCCTAGTGCCATGTCTTCCCTACGTAAGTTCTGATGTTCCTGTGTCCATTGTAGGCGCTTACAGTAGTGGACAGGGATCATCATGAGCACTCTTACTGGTCTACACATACACCCCCCTACCCAGCACACTGTAAATCTCTATATCTCCAGACCCCTTTCTATCATAGCCCACAAAAGTCTTTTTTCCCAGTTGGTTACTCTTCTGTGGGATCGGACCAGGTTATCCATAGCTCCCTACTTGCAGCCTTAAGTACCCATGATCCTGTCTCCAGTTTCTGACTGTCCTTCTTCAGACCACTTTTGGTAGGTATTAACCACTGCACTGGTTGTTCTGGAGATACTCCTATCCAGTTGTTTTGCCATAACTAATATGACTCTTGTCAATGTGGACCAGATCCTTACACTTGCCCATTTTCCTTTTCCTATACATAAACTGACAGATGTATCCCACCGCAGGACAGGCACCATTCTCATAAGGGAATCACAGTATGTTATGGCTGATCGGCTAGCGAGCCTAGACGGCTCCCTGGTTGATAAATTATGGGTTTTACTTTTACATTCTTTTTGCAGAGCTCTGCATCTCATCACTATGGATAGCAGAAAGGGTAATCCAGAGATAATAAAAAAAAAAGTATTTGGAAATCAACTGGTGTCAGAAAGTTATACAGATTTGTAAATTACTTCTATTTAAAAATCTTAAGTCTTTCAGTACTTATCAGCTGCTGTATATCCTGCAGGAAGTGGTGTATTTTTTTCCGTCTGACATAGGGCTCTCTGCTGCCACCTCTGTCCATAACAGGAACTGTCCAGAGAATGAGAGGTTTCTTATAAGGATTTGCTACTGCTCTGGACAGTTCCTGATACAGACAGAGGTGGCAGCAGAGAGCACTGTGTCAGACTGGTAAGAACGCACCACTTCCTGCAGGACATGCAACAGCTGCTAAGTACCGGTAGACTTGAGATTTTTAATACAAGTAATTTACAAATCTGTATAATTTTAGCATAGTTCAGTGGTGTTTACTACAATGCTTCATCCCGGATGGCGGGAATGAGATGCTAGGAGGCTGCCAGTGGGACAGCTTTTCTCTATATAATGATACCAAAGAGCAGTATTACATAAATATTTCCATCTCTTTATATCCTTTCTTTTCTGCAGCTGTTGTTCAGAGCTACTGGCTTGTGAAAACTCCACACCCAAGGTTACAATGAGGTTTCTCCAGTGTGTTCCGAGAAAGTGCATTAGCTATGAGGGATCGCCTCCAGCTTAGTGCTGCGTCCTTACTGGTGCACATCCAGGCAGGGTTAGGGACCCCAGCATACTGTAATACTATAGAGTGTTCCCACCCAAATCTGACAAATGTTTGGATGATGATAAGAACATGACCAAATACGAGTTCCTCCCTCAAAGGTTATCCTGTGCTCCCATCTCAAGCACAGGACGTTATAGCCACATGAATAGCTTGGTCCCCAGGCTGTCATATCTTACCCATACTGACACATTGCAGCAAACTATCAGGACTGCAGGGATGTATTTGCTGGCTTCCTCAGACACAGCTCTGCCCTTTTGGTAGTGTCTATGCCTAGTATTGCAACTCTATTCCATTAACTGCTGAGTTGTAGTACCAGAAACAGCCACTATGTAGAGTATGGAGCTGTGTCTGGTGACAGTGAAGGAGATGCAACGCCCACTGGAAAGCCACAACCTCTTCAGTCATCTGTAAGATTTTGGCCAAGAATCTGATGTTTCCTTTGTTGTCCATTATTGTCTTTTTACTTGGGCATGTTGTACAGGGTTCTCTCCCTTATTAAAGAGGCACTTTCACAGACATTTTTAAAAAAGAAATCAGCAGGGGTTGTGATCACAAGCAGTTGTGATTCATTTAAAAAAAAAAAAAGTTTAAATCAACGTTATAGATATAGCCACTAGGTCTCCCTTCCTGTCAAACTGTGCTCCATGCTCCCTCTGGGCCGATATTTGGTCTTTTCTCTGTTCAAAAAAAAAAAAAAGACCAAACACAGGAAGTCCCAGTGCTTTGCACGTTAACAGACGAGGCTTGGTATTGATTGACAGACTTCTTTAGTGCAAACAGAGTAGGACAAGTCTTCACTGCGCATGTGTACAGCTGCTGCACGTCCACATTCAGTAGCAAAGAATCTTGGGAGTGCTTGCATTGTATGGTCAGCTCTCCTGTCACACAGGACCAAAACCTCAGTAACCACGCAGTGACATTATACTGACTGAATTGTTGCATAACAACAAGCATTGTCTCCTGGTAAGCATGCATAGCTTATAATATATTTAGCAGAAATAATAATATAATTTAGCCTAAGTTAATCTCAGGTGATATACAACCTGCATGATGAACAGGTGACTTTCCTTGCATGAGTGCGCAAAGGACTTTGGGGCGTATTCCACGGAGCGATAATCGGGCCGATTGGGCCGATTATTGCTCCATGGAATAGAGAGAACGGTCGGCCGATGATCGTGTCATCGGCTGATCGTTCATTTAGGTTCAAACCTAAAATCATCGATCGCCACCCGCGCATCGCTACGTGGAATAGCGGGTGCGGCGGGCGACCAACGATTTCACAAACATCATACATTACCTGTCCGGGCTGCAGGTCTTCTCCTTCTCACGATCCCGCGGCCAGTGATTGACTGAACGGTCTGTCAGTTCAGACAGGCTGCTCTGAAGCTGCTGCGGCGCGGGACCGGGAGAAGGAGAAGACCTGCGCCTGTACAGGTAATGTATGAAACAAGGGCTGTAAGGAAATTGGTAATGATATCCTTGCAGCCCTCGCTAAACGATTGTCGGGCAGTGGAATAGGCCCAGTAAACAAGCGCTGATCTAGCAGATCTGCGCTCGTTTAAATCGTTGATCGGGCCCTGGTCAGCCCGTGTAATAGGACCCTTTGACTTCCTGTGTTGGGTCTCTTGACTCTTTTTGAACAGAGAAAAGACCAAATGTCAGCACAGGGGGGATAATTGGACTGTTTGGCCATATGTATAACATTGATTTAAACATAGAAAACCTTTAAGAAAAAAAAAAAGTATATTGCAAAAGTGCTTGCGATTGCAACCCCCTGTTGATTTAAAAAAAAAAAAAAAAATTGTGAGAGGGGATGAGCAAGGTTATAACCTATTGCTGTACCTTTGTAGGTGCAGGTAATGGAGCAGTTACTGTATGGCTTGAAGTGCTCCTTTATTCCCTATAATAGAATAGATGCTTCTCTTAAAGACTGAAGAAGGGCATATGATTTTCTTTCTAGGAGAGGGGAGGAGAGGAGGAAAGATGGATGTACGGCTCCAGATATCCAGTCCCATAAAAGCAGGAGAGGGCTGTCTGTGTGCATTACCCTGGTCCCCCTCATCCTCTCCCCCGACGTCCGCTCTCTGTTTTTGGGCGGCCCTATGGAAATTGGTGGTATCTGCTGACTAATGTCTATAGCCAGCTCTACAGCTGGTGGGCGTCTGTAAGCCGTGGTACTGAAGAATGCCTTTAGCTGTAGATCACAGTAAGACATTGTTCTCATGCCAATATTCATATCCTTGTCCACAGAATTCGAGCTGAAGAACCATGTGCACAAAGTGGAGACCTCGAGCAGCGTACCTGCCCCTCCTCAGATGCCTCTCCCAGAAATCCCCCAGCAGTGGCTGGTAAGACGTCTGTTGATTTACCGTCCTATAATTGTTTAAGGACCCTCTAGTATGCGCTGAGCAAATAATCACCGTACTTCGGAGCGGTAACCCAAGTCATACAATACCAACAGGATATATCAGGTGGAGACTGTAACCCGGCAGATGGAATCATGTCAGCGCTATCTCAATACACATCTCTGTCTTGTTCCTTTTTCTTGGAAAGCAGAAGTATCCAGAATGCGTTCCAGGACTCGCTGAACGCTGAGCCATTCCGAGGTGTCTGATGTTTGCAGAAAAGAGTGAGACAGCACAATGTTGAAATAGCTGATTTCATCTTTGGTAGGCATATTGGCCGGGCTTCCAGCTGTTGTTGGAGATAGCATATTCATACTTAGGAGCAAGGGCTATGTTCTCTGACATCTACATCTTACAACGGCCACGCCCAACTCGGACTTCGATTACATAAGATAGTTAAGGGAGAAATCTGGTGATTTATGAAATCAGGCAGGGGCGGAAGGGGGGGGGTGATTGATTACAAGTACGGACTTACCCCTCCTCGTGCCTGCGGTGAGCCCCCATCGGGCTCCAGGATCTCCGGAGCTTACATATAATGACCCGGCTAATGGACTGGCTGCTAAGCCAGTCAGTGACTGGGGCGGGATGCCACTTCAGTCACTGATTGGCTGAGCAGCCAGTCCATCACCCGGGACAGGCCTCTTCCCCCCTGAATTGTGACATCATCACAACTCGGTGGGGTAAATGCCTTCTGGCGGGGGTCCTGCCGGTCTCCCCTGCCCCTGCTGGCTGTCTGATTTTTTTTTTTTTTTTTTTTTAAACGCCAGACTTCTCCTTTAAGTTGTATTTAATATTACAAACATTATAGTCACAAACTTAGGTCCATCAAGTCCAGAGCGGAAATGCCAAATTGTTCGGGTCTGGCAACAGTCTCAGATCCTGAATGCTCGGCATTTGACTCCCTGCAGCTGCAGAAATTGGATGCAGCCCTAGAGAGTCCTGGACAACATGGATACAGCCATAGCTCAAAACTAGTTTGGCATCTCTGCTCAACACTACTAGCGTGTTGATCCCAAGGAAGGAAAATAACGCCTATGAGACCTCCCATACTATGGGAAAAAATTCTCCTATTCCAGCAATAGGGATCAGCAATAGATCCCTTGATTAACATCCTGATTTCAGTAATCTAGTAACCATAACCTGTAATGGTATAGTTTGGCCCTTCTTGAACTCGTTCAGTGAATCAACATCATGTGGCAGAGAGTTCCACTGCTCTTACAGTAGAGAATCCCTGTCAATGATTATAGTAAAACCTTATTTGTATAGAAGTAAAAGTACTGTATGTTCTGTACTTCATTTGATCCTATGCTTTATCCCTTGATTCTGTTTACCTTGGCAGCAGCTGCCTGGCACTGGATAGTAATATTGGGGGAGAGTTATCAAACATGGTGTAAAGTGAAACTGGCTCAGTTGCCCCTAGCAACCAATCAGATTCCACCTTTCATTCCACACAGGCTCTTTGGAAAATGAAAGGTGGAATCTGATTGGTTGCTAGGGGCAAATGTTTGATAAATCTCCCCCATTGGGTTTACTATCCACCAATATCCCCCCTTCCCAGTTCTTTTCACTAGAACATTTGCCCAGTATTTTACTATTACTATTGCTATATTTGCCTTGACCCAAGTGCCTAATCCTACACTCATCCACATTAAACTTCAGTTGCCGTTTCTCCGCCTGAGCCCCCATCTGTAGTATGATATTATCCTCCTCAGTGTTATTTCCTTTCAGAGCTTAGTATCATCTACAAAGATTGAAAATCTACTCTGTAGGCCATCTACAAGGTTATTAATAAGACTTTAGAGCAAAAAAATTGATGAAAGTACTAGCATATTATTATTAAATCCTTAGTGTGACCACAGAAGAGCATCGATCTTAGGCCACGTTCACACACCCGTAGTGCAGTCCGCGACCCGCACTACAAATGTGCATCCGTAGTGCTCTGTGCTTCACAGAGCACTACATTTACACTCCATAACCTCAGCGATCCGTGCCGCAAGAAAAGGGTCCGCATTACAACATGTCCGTTTTTTTGCGGCACGGTTTGCGGCCCCGTATACACGTACAGATGTGTGAACGGGGCCATTGGATATCATTGGTTTCATGTTCTGTCTGCAATTGCGGATAGAACAACGGATGTGTGAATTAGGCCTTATAGGTACCGTTGCACAAAGTCAGCGATTTTGTAGGATTACAGGCAAGTGTTTGGGGAATCTACCCTACCAAAGAGGTGACAATGATCATTTTTATTTGCAGGTTGAAACACAGTTATTAAAGGGGAACTCTGGAGGAATATTAGTTTTCAAATCAACTGGTGTCAGAAAGTTATACAGATTTGTAGATTACTTCCATTTAAAAATCTCTTAACTTATCAGTACTTGTCAGTTGCTGTATGTCCTGCAGGAAGTGGTGTATTCTTTCCAGTCTGACACAGTGCTCTCTGCTGCCACCTCTGTCCATGCCAGGAACTGTCCAGAGCAGTAGCAAATTCCTATACAAAACCCTACCAGCTGCGACAGTTTCTGTCATGGACAGAGTTGGCAGCAGAGAGCACTGTTTCAGACTGGAAAGAAAATCCACCACTTCCTGCAGAACATACAGCAGCTGATAAGTACTAGAAGACTTGAGTTTTTATTAAATATAAAACTTGAGATTATTAAATACAAATCTGTATAACTTTCTCGCACTGGATGATTTGAAAACTTTTTTTCCCCTCAGGAGTACCCCTTTAACTAAAAGAAACCGCTGTGTAAGAGGCCACCTTTGGGACCTGCACCTGTCTTCAGATTAAAGGCTCCCCAGCCCCCTCTGCCCTGTTTGCTTCTGCCCTAGGGGGTTGGGAAGACGAAGACAGCAGTCCACAAGTGTCCCCCGATAGGTATACCCCTTTAAGACTGGGGTTTCAGTAAGTGGTGATTAAAATTTTTTGAAGATATACAAACAAATAGGCAATATTGGGGCCATAGTTGCAGTCAAGGAAATGACAGTCAAGTATGGTGGAGGGTCCTTGCAGGTGTGGGCTGCTTTTCAGCAAATGGAGTTGGGGATTCGGTCAGGCCTACTTATGTCTTCAAACCTGAAAAATACTGGAAGATACTTATCCAACCTGCATTACCATCAAGGAAGGGTCTGATAGGTTGACTAACTCCTTTGGCGGAATCTGTTGGTGCTATACAAATAAACATTATTATTGGTTCCTGATTTATTTTTCATCAGGACAGTGACCCTAAACATACAAAGTCATGCAGGCAAATGATGGTTCATCTAACACAGGGAGGCCACCAGTGCAATAGTCTCTTGTTAGAAGCTCTTCGCTACGGCTCATACAGGAACGGCCAGTGAAGGGCATAGACACAAAGTTTTATTTTTTGGATTAGATTTGTCCAGAATATTCCGCCTGTGGCTTCCTTGTAAAAAATCCTCCTCCTCTGATCGGCTTCCATTACTTCCTATCCTCGGAACATTTAGTCATCAAACTGAAGTGAATGCACTTGAGTCCCTTTCAGGATGTAGTTCTGTGAGGTCTCTGCAGGCAAATTATACTGTCTTCATTATTAATGCAGCCAGAAGGAGAACGTGTGATCCAGGCTTTCACACAAGCATGCTGACAAGGAGCCTCCACACGCCAAATGGGCTATAGTTTTTGGATGGAAGGTGAAGTATGTAGGATGGCGGCTGCGGAGAACATAGAAGGGATTTCACCTGACCTTTCATTTCTTGGAGAGGGAATCCTGATGCGAATTATTTTTGGAATACCCTGAATATTATGTGGTTCTTCTCGTGACGTGAACTTACACAATCGAGGCTGAGCCAGTTGGGGAGTGCAGGATTTTTCCGACTTCTGCTTGGCTCTTATTTTTGAGTACCTTTTCCATGTTATGTCCATATATCCATAGCTCATACTGGTATGGCCGTAGGAGAAGCTACTAAAGTGTAAGGGTGAAATTGACATCAGTCTATTTTATTTTTTTATTTATTTTTTTTGCCCTCAGATTCTTCTAGGCTTTCATGCAAAGTCTATTACAGGCCCCACCTGCCGTGTGGCATGTACAGTACTAGGATTTTCTTAGGTGTCAGAGGTTTGTACCTTTAGGCTATGTTCACACTGCGTATGAATCCGTCCGTAGTGCGAACCGCGAATATACGCACGTAGTTTTGAGGTTGATGCGTTCGCTTGAAAGTATACGATATACGCCCGCACAGTGCACACTACGTATAAGCTTACGGCCGGATCGTATACGGTGCCGTGAAAAATGAACAAGACCATTGTTTGAGGACGGAAATGTTGAAACTCACGGCCGTACTAAGTACTTATTTCAGCCAAATTGAACTTGATTTTTCGATCCAAAAGGTTCTGTGTGGTTTACAGGGCTGGGCGAAGATTTCAAAGTAAATGACCTGCCTCAGATCGCTTCGAAACAAGCTAGGGAAGCATAACTGTACTACGGGCGTATGTTCACGGTGCGTACGCACATGTACGGCAGCGTAAGACCTGTGTACGGATTCGTACGCAGTGTGAACATAGCCTCAAAGTGGAGGCAAGTCATTGGATGGGAAGGATGAGGAGAAAAGTAGACGCCAAATTGATCAAAAACGTAAATGGCCACAGCTAACTAAGAGCTGTCTGCCATGTTTGATTTTTTTTCAGAGGCCAAAAGGAGCCAGGTCGGTACAGGACTTTCCCAACTCCACTTTCCTCTAGTGATAGCCACAGCAATTAGACACCTAATAATCGAAAATTGATAATGTGTACTACTATGTGTACTACTGTAAGTTTGATGGCAAAACAACACGTAACAGATGGAATATGCCATCTAATATATCTAATAAATTTGCATTCATTTTGAGTTTGTGCCACGATATTCTCATGTATACATCTGTCAGTTAAGTGACACCACTTCTTTTCTTGGACTGAACTGTGATGATATATGGAATAACTCCCAATTCTCCTCTACACATGCAGCCTTTGGCATTGGCTTATGTCCTGAGAACGAAATGGTCCGGTAGTTATAATACAACATACACATGCCTGATCTTTCTCTCTCTTGACATCTGTCATTGGGGAAGGGTTGGGAGGCCACCATAATCTTCAGCGGTGAAAGGTACAGTGGACGCAGATAGCTTTTAGGCTTTAAAAGAAGAGTCCCTTGTCAAGGATCTCCATGGATCACATTGTTTTCCCTGTTTTTAACAGCTGATAGTGGGAGCAACCAGCAATAGGACTGAGTTCGACTTGACTCTAAAGAGAGTCGTCCAAAGCAGCATTCCTTTAAGTCAAGAGATTTTAGACACTTCAGAACTGAAAAAAATACACTAAAGTCAATACCAGTATAGATCTTTTACTCATTAAAGGCCTACTGCTACTTCTTTCTGCATTTCCATTCTCTGATTTTATGCTTTAATTTATTGGGAGAATCCATCAGTTCTGCATAGATTTATCTAGAATGTTAGTGGATAGTTTGTTTATTCTATTGTCATTGGCCATTGGTGCTTTACATGAAAGTCCATTTTAGAAATGGGTCAAAGGGATACTAGTTCTCCGTAAGTTGAGTCCGCCATAAAGACATGTGGATATTAAAACGATAACTTTGGGAGAAAAAATACAGTGCGGGCAGAGGTGGGCGAGAACATTAATTATTTATACTTACCCACCCCGTGCCCCCACAGCACTGCCTCATTGTTCACATATCACCGACCCAGCTGTGAAATGCCCACCCAGCCAGTCAGAGACTGGGGCGGGACACAACTGCAGTTACTGACAGGCTAATCGGGTCCTTCCCGCAAGGTCGTGGTGACACTGGAACCTGGGAGAAAATGAAGACTAGGAGGTGAGTAGTGTGAGGTGGGGACACAGCGATGTGGGACACGGGGACAGGTAAGTGTAGCTTCTTTATTATGTTCCCACACCTCACCTGCCCACACTGTATTTTTAGTTTTCTCTGGAGTTCACCTTCAAAGGCCGTTCCTACTCCACTGGGAATTCTGGGAAGATATGCAAAGTGGACACCATTTTCCCTAAGTGGTGTGAGAACTATTTTGAATCTGTTTCAGAAGTATATATACCCGACACGTGATTTACCCAACCAGCTAATGTGCATTGGGGTCTCCTGACTCTTCTCCAATGGTGGATGCCGGGGGAGAAAAGGATAAGGCAGTTGGCTTTAAATATGCATGATCCTTTTGTTCTGGAGGGAGATAAGCCACCAACAGAGGAGTCTGGCAGCAACCACCTGCCCTCTCCCCATTCAGACCATACAAACAAAACTGAGCATGCATGTCTGTCAGGGGATCGGTAGCTAAATCTATCATCTGAACAAGCATCTTAGACTCCCTTTTCTCATCTAAGGTTAGTTATGTTTCAATAAGAACATAATCACGTTTGTTATATGGACTTTTCCATGACAGACCTTTAGGCAGAGAAACATTGCTAGACAGCTTGAAAGAACAGCTAGTACAATTGTAAATTGATTCCATCTGTGTTGACATTGGCGAAACAGTGAAGGTCGGACCAGCCCTGTAGTATCCATCGGTGTAAAGGTATCTGACTCAGACGTGAACCATTTGTGTTTCATTTCCTTCATTGCTAGAATTCTGTATGACTTCCACTTAGAAGAAAACCAGGGGAGATTTACTTAAAATATTGACTTCCAAATTAATTATGAAATGGCCTTCCTGGTCCGGGAGTCAGCGCTGTGTCTTGGTTTTCTTTGTAAGTATTTGTGTTATGTAAAGTGATACCTTAAGAAGTCGGGGGCCTTTACCGTAAGAGCGCGGTTAAGGTCAGGACCTGCCATGCTAATATTTCCCGTTTCCATATGTTAATTCCAGAAAAACTGTGCAATGTGTCAAGTTAAAATATGGCTTGGTGGTTTTAGCTTGCTTATGCCTGTGCATAACACAAGATGAAAAAACAGGCAATATGATATTCTAGCAACTGTGGATAGTAATAAGATATGAGACTCTAATAGTGAGTTAAAGTGAATGTGCCACCTATTTTATTTTTTTTCTTTAATATTTTTCTGTTTAATATTTATTATTTTTATTATTATTTATATTTTATTATTATTATTATTATTATTATTATTATTATTATTATTTTATTTATTTATTTTAACAGTATTTACAGTGTTTATTTTACACCAAGCCCTGTAGACATAGACACAACAGTCTGGAGTAGGGATGGTCTGAACCGAGTTCGGTTCGGGTTCGTACGAACCCAAACTCTCGGTAATGATTCCCGCTGTCTGCCCGCTCCGTGGAGAGGGTGGATACAGCGGGAGGACCGCCTTGAAAACTGGGATACAGCCATAGCCATAGGCTGTATCCCAGTTTTCCAGGCGGTCCTCCCGCTGTATCCACCTGCTCCACGGAGCGGGCAGACAGCGGGAATCTGATGCAGAGCATTCGGGTTCATACGAACCCGAACCTCGGCAGTTACGGACCATCCCTAGTTTGGAGCAAACCTCATTCACTTATAGTTTTCTATCCATGTTCTGTGACCTGTGCAAAGGTCAATGTGCAGAGAGGAGAAGAGCTGTGAATGGTCTGATCCTGCCATATCTAGATTGGTTTCATCTCTTACTGTAATCCTGCTTATATTGCTAAGGAGGAAACTAGAAGAAACAACTAGATATATTGTTCACCAAGGTGCCAAGCACAGTATACATCCTCCATGACTATGGTTCTGTAAGGCTGGGTTCACACTGATGTTTTTCTCTCCGCCACAGTTCCGTTTAGCTGTTCTGTTTTTAAACAACATAAACAGAATCTGACGTATCCGTCCAACACTCCATTCATTTCTATATATTTTTATTGTGCTCCGTTTCTTCATATTTGTGCTCGGTTTGCATGTATTCTGTCAGGGTTCCGTTTTTGTGAACGGAAACAAAAATCCTGCATGCAGCTTTTTTTCCCTCCGTTTGAAAAAACGGAACACGAACGGAAAGTGCACTTTCATTTTTTTTTTTACATTATAGTCAATGAGGACGGATCTAAACTGAAGGTATTTCCGTTCACATCCGTTTGCAAGTTTTCATCAGTTATTTCACTGAGCATGTGCAGAAGAATGAGAAACCAAAGAAAATAAATAAACTGATATAAAAACAGATGCTGACTGATGCAAACTGATGGACAGAATTCAGTTTTTTAATAAAGCCAAAATGCAAACGAACAATGAAAAAAAGAGAACATTTTGCAATTAGTTTGCATCAGTTTGCTCATCAGTTTTTTTCTTATCCATTTAATTAATATTAGCAAATAAGAAAAACGTTAGTGTGAACCCAGCCTTGGCTGTATAAAGGCAGCTCTTTATACCTGCATTTTATTACCAGTGGCTGAAGAAGTAGGATGCAGCCCTAAGGCTGCCTGGAAAACATGGATGCAGCCATAAGCCATAGACTGTATCCATGTTTTCCAGGACCTCCTAGGGCTGCATCCAACTTTTTCAGCCACCGGCATTCAAATGCTGAGTCATGCTCATCTCTAGTAGTAACCAATCATAGCTCAACTTTATTTCTTAAAGGGGTTTTCTCGGAAGTAGTATAGGCTCATTTCCTTTCTCTGCTCCTCTTCAAAGAATATCCCCTGAGATGAGAGGGAGGTGGCATTCATGTTGCGAGCATCACATGTGGGCAAAACCACACCCACACACGATGTTTAATGTCGCACCATTGGGGAGATATTGGACATTGCCTGTGCACATGGTTTCGACTGCATGCAATGCTCATGATATACAGTACCTCTCATACTGTATACTTCCAAGACGAGGAGGTAAGCATGAGGAAGACAACCCAGATGACCCATTAAAACTGCTCTGGAAAAGTGAAAGCTCAGCTTTGATTGGTTGCTTTGGTCTGGGGGAGGTTTATGAATTCTATTTAAAAGAATAACTTTAAATATTGCCCATGGCAACCATTTACCGCCAAGCTTTTTTTTGTCATTCAGGTTTCGTAAATTAAAAGCTGTGTTTTCTATCTTTTGTCGTAACAGCCTCCAGACAATGGACCTCCGCCTTTGCCGACGTCATCGCTTCCAGAAGGTTATTATGAAGAAGCTGTGCCTCTAAGCCCTGGTAAAGCCCCTGAGTACATAACTTCCAGTGAGTTACTAATTTATGTTGGTACATAGCCATAGGTCTTCATGTACCAGTATCTTTTAGAGTGAATTCACACACGGCAAAGTGGTTGCAGCCATTTTTTGCCTCTAAAAATCTTACTTTATGTACCTGAATGGTCTATTTCTGCAAACCAACCGTGTGTTAATCCACTCATAAAACAGTGGTGGGTAACTGGTGGCCCTTGGCTCCCCAATCCATGTACAGTGGTACCTTGGTTTATGAGTAACTTTGATTAGGAGTGTTGCTTTGGTTTAAGAGCTCCCTATACTGGGTGAGAGGGCAAGTGGGAGAGGGGTATGCTCTGCATAGTGTGGTGTACAGCCCTGTACTCTGACCCAGTCTCCCTCACCTTCCAAATCATAGCAGATCCACTTCAGGCTGGGGCTTGCATCAGGGGACAGGACTGTGGAGGTAATCTCTTCATAGCTGTAACCCCTCTCTCCTCGGACAAAGTGTGCTGCATATATGTGCCCACATATGCCCTGCTCATTCCTTCATGCCCCCTGCAGTCTGTCAGCCCTTGTGGTTCCAATCCTCTCCACTCCTGCTATAATGTGCCTGCACTCACACTCAGCCATTCACACTGCTGTATACAGAGGTTTCTGTCACCGTCCCCCTGCACAGCTCTGTGATTCTTACTTCCTGATGGGTCTATGCTGAACACACACCCCTTTCCCATAGCTGTCATGTGACCACACAGACCTCTGACAGCAGCCCTGCTTCTATATTCTAGCCTGTTGTACTACGCTACTGCATTGTGGATATCTGCAGTTCCATCCTGTATCTACAAACTGCTGCTGTTTTTCAGGTTTATGCAGTTACTCAACATTATACTCCACATGCTGATTGCTATATTGTACAGTAACTTATAATATCACATATTCTGCTGTTTCTGAATGTTTGTTTCATTTGTTTTACTTGTTGTTCAGAATAAAAAATTATTATTTTGGGGGGCGTGGAACCAATTTTCTGCATTTCAATGATTTCTTATGGGAAAATTTCTCTAGATGCTTTCTTGGCCTTATGAGTTTTCACTGTCAAATGCCTTTGTCCTCTTTGTGAGAGAGAAGCCACCAACAGAGCAGTTTGGTGGCGGTTTACCCTTTCCCATAGGGGAATACGATTGTTTGCCCTACAGATATTAAGGTATATAAGTATGTGAAAGATTAGAGTAGCTGGGATATTTTTTCTGTAATTTTCTAATGTTACTTTAATTGAGAGAGATTTATTGTAAATTATTACAGTCTTGAGAAAATGATGGCATACAGCCCCCTCTCTGAAAGACTATAGAGTGGCAGGGGAGCTGCATACAGAGCTTTTATCTGCACATTATAGTATAGAATTTTATATAATAATTTTATATAATTATAGTATATCATTATTTTCTGCATGATCTTGGCCTCCCGCAGTACAGTAGAGTTATAATTATCCGCAGCCCTCTAATTATAATGGAAAGACTCTGTCTCTCTCATCCCAGTCTATACGGTAAAGCCAACAAGTGAGCTACAGAAAATAGGAAGTGTTACCTTATTGTGTGCTCTAGTGGTCAGTGCAAAAATGGCAATATTTCAATATATTTTTTAAATAAAAATAAATTATATATATTGACTGGATATGTTTTCTAATTATACGTCTCCTTTAAAGGTGAAGTCCGGCGAAATTTTTTATTATAAATGCTTTTTTTTCCCTGCACTTACTACTGCATCAAGGCTTCACTTCCTGGATAAAATGGTGATGTCACGACCCAACTCCCGGAGCTGTGCGGGCTGTGGCTGCTGGAGAGCATGATGGCAGGGGAACACTGAGGGACACAGGGCACTGGAGGGACACTGAGCATCCCTCTGCCATCATCTTCTCCAGCAGCCACAGCCTGCACAGCTCTGGGAGTTGGGTCGTGACATCACCATGTTATCCAGGAAGTGACATCACCATGTTATCCAGGAAGTGAAGCCTTGATGCAGTAGTAAGTGCAGGGAAAAAAGCACTTTATAAGCATTTCCAGTAATAAGTGTATATTGGGGATTTGTATAACTTTTGGGGGGCAATATAATACTTCTCCTTTAAATATAAAATTCACATCCAATGCAAAAATTGGTGTATTTTTCTTTAGTAATAAGTGCAGCACACAATTGTAATCTATTATTCCATTTAGAGCTATCCTAGGTTAATGCTGTCAGCTATCTCCACCCTTTTGACCTCTGTTCTTGACAGCATTAATGCAGTCCAGGCTTTGGGAAGGCTATTCCCTTCTTACTGTGATTTTCTTTGGCGGCCTTCCTAAGTTTCCCGTGGGACCCAAGAGGAGGAACGTACACACAGCTTGTTCTGCTACAGCAGGGACCGTCGCGTCCGTGGCCAAAATCCCCCCGCTGATAGAAGTGGAGGCCGCTCGGTGTTGTTGTTGACGCAGTTACAAAGCCACATATCCGCTAATGTAGGGAAAATGTATAGGAAGACGGAATGATTAGATTTTGTGGTTTGAGATTCGGCATGAGCCAAGCGATTGGGTCATTCCTCACAGAACACAAATCAGGAAATACGATTGTTTCTTCTCTGCAGGGATAGAACATTCTTCACAGTTTGGTACCAGCCTGGATTTTGTTTGATCTCTGGTGTTTGTTATAGGATGGAGCTGGAGGATTTCCATGTTGTGATATTGCTTTTTAGATCAACATGAAAATGATTTATTTATAGGAGAAGCCAAGACTATCATCAGCTGAAGTCTTGGCTTGCTGCTTCGGCCTCATTTGACTGTTTTCTAACGTTAAAAAGATTTTAAAAAAAGAGTTCCCTCCTGAACATGAACACACTTGGGGGTCTGTATGTGTTCCAATAGCTGGACGGATATTGTATAATATGTAGACCCCCCAACATATAATCTCTCGTTTTCACACGTTATATAGTCCAACTAACAAAACAGTTTATAATATCCCTATGTGGAAGAATATTTGAAAAGTTTTCAGACTTTTATTATCTTTAAAGGGGTCATAAACTTCTTGTTGAAAGGGATCATTAGGATAATCCTTGTCTTTGCGTTTTATTAGACTAGAACACCTACGGCCACTGCAAAGAGTCCTCCGGAGGACTTGGCACGACTGTTTGTTACATGGTCATTTATTAATATAAATGAGGATTGTGTAATACCCTATGTCTCCTGCAGTGGCCACTGCAGGAGGAACATGTGGCTGCCTACTGTTTCCTCTTGTTTCCAGGTACTTGTACTTTAAAGGGAAATGCCTCGTGTGTATGCCTATCTACATGGCGAATCGGTGAATGCCCACAATAATTAATTCATCCTTTTATAGCTTCTGTTTGTATGTATTTTTCTTTAGATTATGATTCGGATGCGATGAGCAGTTCATATGAATCTTATGATGAAGAAGAGGAAGATGGAAAAGGGCAGAAAAAGAGACTTCAGTGGCCGTCTGAAGAAGCTTCTATGGACCTTGTAAAAGATGCAAAGATCTGTGCATTCCTCCTGCGGAAGAAAAGATTTGGGCAGTGGACTAAACTTTTATGTGTCATTAGAGAAAACAAATTAATGGTAAGATTTACCAATACCCACAATGACTCTGTCCTGATCCTGAGTTACTGGCTGTATTATACTCCAGAGCAGCGCTCACTGTTCTGCTGATAGGGTCACTGTGTACATACATTATATTACTTATCCTGTACTGATCCTGAGTTACCTCCTGTATTATACCCCAGAGCAGCACTCACTATTCTGCTGGCAGGGTCACTGTATACATACATTATATTACTTATCCTGCACTGATCCTGAGTTACTGGCTGTGTTATACTCCAGAGCTGCACTCACTATTCTGCTGGTGGGGTCACTGTGTACATACATTACATTACTTATCCTTTCAGAATTTCCATTGACTCATCAATCATACAGCGGATCTTGCATAAAAAAGCCTTTTCTTTAAAGACACTCTGTCAGTAGGTTTAGGGTGTCCTTTCTCAGGGTAGCATAAACTTGTGACAGAGAAGCTGAACAGAATGATGTATCACTTGATGTATCAATGATGTATTTCCCAGAATAGCGAGGATTCTGAGCTCTGCACACTAGTCCTCTCCATTATGTGTGTGTGCTCAGTAGTCCTCAATATTTATGAGCACCAGCTCCCTCTGCCTACCAGGCGCTGATTAGCAGTTGTGTATAGGCAGACAGCTGGCAATCAGCAATCAGAGAGCAGCGGGAGGGGTGCTACACGAAGCCCATTCTTCTGCATATCAGGAGAATGGTTGAACAGAATGATGTAAGTAATACACCGCTCTCTCTGTTCAGCATTTATGTCACTAGTTTATGCTGCCTTCCTTTAGGCACCATAAACCTAGTAATGGATTCCTTTTAAAAATGGATCCTAGGAAAGGTACCCCCTATATGTTATCCATACACTCTTAAAATTTTATGTTACTACTTGAGGAAAAGTGTCAGAGGTGACATAACTATAGTGACTGGTAATTTCATCTTCTGTCTTTTAGTGCTACAAATCCTCCAAGGATCAGCAGCCTCAGATGGAGCTACTCTTGAACGGCTGCTCGGTCTCCTATGTACCAAAAGATGGGAAAAAGAAAAAGCATGAGCTGAAGATTACTCATCAGGGAACAGATGCGCTGGTTCTGGCCGTTCAAAGTGAGGAGCAGGCTGAACAATGGCTGAAGGTGACCTGATTTTCTTTGCGCTCATCTGTTCTATGTTATCTTACTGCTGGCGTGTGCTTCCATGTAAACTCTACATTTCCCTAATGTACCCATCCTCGTGCCTCCGTAGCACTGCCCTCGGGTCCCGCTGGCAGCCATAGGTTGTCATTTTCGGCTCGAACCCGGCTCTTCCAGCTGCAATGTCACGGCCTGGCTGAGTGATTGCCTGCTCAGCCAGTCAGTGACTGGGGTGGTGTCGCTCTCCAGTCACCGATTGACTGAGGGGACAGTCACTCAGCTAGGTATGTGATGATGCAGCTGGAAGAGCTGCAGGTGGCCAGTGGCTGTCAATGGGAATCGGTAGTGGTGCTAAAAAGACGAGTAAGAATAACCCCCCCCCCCCCCCCCCCCGTCTCTCTCTCCCATTTGTCCTTTTATGCATATATCTCCTGGGGGAAGAATAGAGGGACTACATAATGCAAGGTTCTAAGAGAAGATGCTCTTCATACTTTATGTGGAATACAAGTATTTTGTTAAAATGGAGGTGTCAGGAGAGCTGGCGGGTTTTGCAGCTAGCTGCTGTCATGTCGGGGGACTAGAGCTGAGTGAATCTACAATAGGATTTACTAATTCTAAATCTAATAAATAGGTCATCAATTCATTTAGTCTAAAATTCCTTCTGCTTTGCAAGTGTTCGGATTCCCCTGAGACGTCTGGAATAAGATTCTCATTGATGCTGAAGACATGGCAGTCCTTGTGCTGCAAAGCTCAGTCCTCCAGTTCAGGCTTAGGATGTGCTTGCAGTGCCATCAGAGAGTCCGCCATGTTTGATAAGAATAGCACAATGTTTAGGATGATGGACGTCATAGCAGAACTGGACGGATCCCATTGTGACTCATTTTTTTCTTGCATCACTAATCAGTGGTCGGTGGCTGGTAGTAGGTTATTAGAGGAAAAATGTGCCCTGCAATACCAGATATGACCTACTGACAAGATTGGTGCCGTTTCTAGGCCCCCAAACGGCTGGTACCATTACATTGCCGCTACAGTCATTCCATGTTCCTGGTGCCGTCCATTTCATAAAAACAATCTTTTAATCCAGAGGAGCAGCGTCAGCGAGGCGGGCCTAGAGCATCTTTCTTTCTGCCACCCTGCCTGGCCCAGGGATGTGGCTAATAAGAAGAAAGAGGCGCTGCAGGCCTTGGGCACAGATTATCTAGACCCCGCCTTATTGACACAGCTCTTTTGGATCTTTTTTTTTTTTTAAATGGACAGCACCAGGAGCTATCTGGATCGCTCGTTTGCTCCTCGTTCCCCGCTCGCTGCCGCTGCTATTCCGCGTGGCGGCGGTGAGACGGTGACTACGGGGGGGGGTCTGGGGGGGTTGGAGCGGAGGGGGGGAGGTGCAGGGGGGGGGGCTGCCCAGGTGATCGCTAGATCATCCGGGCAGCCCATAGCATACAGCAGCTGTCTGCTGCCGCCGCTCCTGTTCCGCAGCGCGAAGGCAGCAGATCATTTCTGTATGAGTCGTTTGTCTTTCAACATGTTTGAAAGACAAGCGCCGCAACGATCAGCCAACATGAGTGATGATCGTTGCCTTATAATCCACGGGACGATTATCAGCCGTAACGGCTGATATCGGCCAAACATGGCCGATAATCTTTCTGTGGGATAGGGTCTTAAGAAGGAGAAAAATGGGTAACCTGATTAGCCCCCCACTCATTTCATGGGCTCCATAGCAGCCGCCATGATTTCCTCACACCTCTGCTTAGTGTTTGCCTTTGTAGTTTTTCCAGGGAATGCAGGGAATCTGAGTACACCCCATAAGCCTTTGATGATGATGGAGATAGCAGCTCTACAGCTGTCGCCGAGTTCCAGTTGTCCTAATGTGTCTAGAAAGATTACATTAGCCCATCACCGCTTTAGCTAGAATTCCACTTTTACCCTTTTCATATGTTTTGTGAAATGCTCAAGTAACATCTGACTATTTTCTCCATTTGGCGCTCCAGATCTGTTTCATGTAATATTTTCAAGTAACGTTTCCAGCACTTTCATGCATGAAATCTCCATCTGAGCTCCATTTGGAAGACGCTGTACTTTTTATGAAAAGTCTTCAACTTCGAAAACTGTAGCAACTTCTCCCACCACCAAGTTTAACTTTTTGTAGCCATCTTTGATACATTGTACATTGTGACTATCTGTATTCTCTATGATGTAATGTCAATAACTGCTACCATAGGCTTATCAGACATGTAAAAACCCTCTGTAATATACTTTTTCTTTTTATATAAAATCTTGACATTTGCTTGTTTTTGCGAATTTATAAATTCAGAGTGGAACCCGCGCCGGGCACTTCACTCGGAATACCGCCTGCCCCACTGTCTCAAGGGGGCCCAGTGTGTTGCAGGAGTGGGTCACTGGGCCCCCTGATGCAGTGGGCCCCATAGCAGCCGTTATGGCTGCTACAGTGCTAGTTACGCCCCTGCTCCCCATTTATCTTTAGACAGGGTCAGACAGTGGGCAATACAGGTGCCCATACACTTTATACTAAATAGGCTAAACTAACCACTGGCGCATGGATTTGGCTGACAGTATAAGGTGTATGGGGGCTTTCCCATTAAGGTTCAGATGTGATGGATTTTCAAAAGGTTCAGACCTGATGGATTTTCACTGCCTGACCCTTTTGTTCTCAGAGAAATAAGTCGGCACCAGAGCTTTCTCTCTCCATACACATAGAGTACACATGAATGTTTGGAAGAATAGAATAGAGGTTTACTTGGTTCTACCTTCTCCTTATGTCAAATCATTCTGCCACTATTACAAGCAGGATGTCTACTGTGCCAATAGAGTTTTTCACTGTGTGGGAATCCTATTGCATAATAACAATAAGCCAACCTTGTGAATCATCACAGATCTATATACAATAAGTGCAGGATGTACGCTACTGCCACCTGTGCTCCAAACGGCCCAGCAAGTGTAAGAGTATGTACAAAGAGGGAAACCATGCAGTGGCCAATGGTGACACGATTTTTCCAGAAATGCTAACAACGTTGCACACAGGCAATGAGATTGGCTAGGACTAGTTTTGGCTAGGACTTCCTTAGCCAATCTCATTGGCCCTCAGGCGCTGGCACCATGTAACGTCATTACTGATGCTGACTGGATGCTCGGCCTTCTCAGCATATTACTTATCATTTTAGGAATGACGCATTGCTTTTTGATATTGATATTATAATTATTTGCTTTTTGTTATTATTCCCATAATGCTGTCACATTTTAATCATTTACTCCTTTATGGCAGTCACTGTACATCTCGATTATTACTTTCTACTGTGCTGTTTCTCTTGTTTGATGCCTGAGAACATGAGGAGCTTCTTCACATTCCTTATAAATAAGAGACACATGAGGCATTTTGCTTCCTCAGGGTATTTATAGGAGCAGATAGTATTGTGAATGAGAGAGAGGCTTCACTACAGGGACACAATGTACCCTCTTGTAACCTCTAATACCTTAAAGAGGCCCTGTCAGTGGATTTAGGCTGTCCTATCTAGGAGTAGTATAAACTAGTGATAGAGAAGCTGAACAGAATGATGTATCACTTACATTGTTCTGTGCAGCTGATCCAGAGATATCCTCCCGAATAACATGGACAATAAGTTGTCCTCTCCATTATGTGCATGAGCCCAGTAGTCCTGGATATTCATGAGAAGCAGAAAACTCCACCCACCAGCTGCTGATTGGCAGCTATCTATCCATGCTGTGTATAGGCTATCACCTGTCATTCAGCAGCTGGAGGGTGGGGGGAGGGGTGTGGCAAGAATCCTATTCTCCTGCATATTAGGAGAAGGAGATGTAAGTAATACACCAATCTGTTCAGCATTTCTGTCACCCTCATTTAAGACAGCATAAACCTAGTGACAGATTCCCTCTAAAGGGTGTTGTCTCTGAATATGAGAGCCATCAGTATCTATTGGTCTTTAAGCCATCCTCTTTTGTATGTAAGATTATCTGTTTCTTTAAAACGACAAAATTAGAAGTTAGATTTGACATTTACATTTCCGGTAGGTACTTTATTAAAAATGCATGAATAAATTGACAACTGGGTATAACCACTTGAGGGCGTGTCGTTGCACACTCTGACATTGTCAAGTTAGTGCTCACAGTGTTAGACTGTGGAGGAACACACCCCTTTGACAAGAGGGAAAGGTAACGCCCATTTGTCAATTAATTCATAAATTTCTAGGCAGTATACCAAATGAATGGCACAACATACAGTAGGTGTATAAGAAAAGTAGTGAAACAGTTTAGTATAAAGTGATGGCATATCACTTGTTTATGCTATTACTTTATGATGCTACTCTATAGGCATGGTGAGGCATACGTCATCCATTGACCACCATACTTTTTCTGTGGTGGCCCCCTATATAGGAAAGTGCACTCTGTTAAAGCACAGGTTTGTCAATGCATATCGCCCTGTGGAGACCAAAAGGACATTCTTTGGGTGAATGAAATCTTATAGATACGTTTTGGTGTATACGTTAAAGTGCTGAGGCGCGATGTGCACTGAAGCTCAGGGTCGTATAAGAACCTATATTAAATAACAAAGTAAAGGCCACATCTGAGGTAAACGTTTGTCTAGACAGCAAAACCACATTAATGGCCTGAGGGCTTCTCATAAGGAAATCCTCCGCTACAATCCCTGTCATACAAAGCCTCAAGAAACAAACACAATAATTATTAATCAGAATGAGGCGCTGTGACCGAGGGAAGGGTCACGACCCGCGATGAAACATCTCGTCTGAGTTCTCAGGCAAAATTTTTATACTGTATGTCCTAAAGATTACGAAGACGTACATGTATATATCTCACTGGGTAAGGAGGAAAATTCCTGTCATAACATGTATGAACTTCTCCATCTATATAAATAGCATGGACAGTGGTAGAAAAAGACTGTCCATACTTTATAGACATTTGAGGGGACCAGGTGCTATACTCACTGTTTCAGGGGAGTAACTATAAGGATTACACAAGTGTCAGCTGCGTCCCAGCTCAATACAAATAGTGAGACCATTAATATTTATCAGTAGTTCACTGCTCCAGTTCACCCAACAGGTCGTGTTTCAAAGATTTTTTCACAGGATCTATTTCACAGGTGATAGAATTATAGTCCATGGTTTAGGGATCCTGTATGGGATATCCTGAAATCATGAGCTATTGGGGGTTCTCGAGGGGTTCTCTTACTCAGTGTGTATCTTTGTGTGTGTCTCTCTCTCTTCAGACTCTATTACACGGGACGATGAGAGGGAGTAAGGGTATTATTACACCATCTCAAACGACCCGAAAACGTTCGCCTAATTACACGGAACGATGATCGTTACTTATGATCGTTCTTGTGCACAATTTGTCGTCGCTATTGCGTACGTTTCAGCTATTACTTCTTATTACACCGAACGATCAAACGGTAAAAATAGGTCCAAAATCTTTCAAACGACCAACGATTTCTCGTTGGTCTTTTAATCGTTGTCTGCTATTACACGAAACGATTATCGTTTAAATCCGAACGATCTAACGATTTTTTGAACGATAATCGTCCCGTGTAATACGGCCCTAAGCGAGCGTCGACCTGTCAGGTCAGGGCTCGCTTGCTACTCGTACCCTGCCCGCTGCCGGTGCTATTACATGTGCCGACAGTGAACTGGTAAGTGCAGGGCGGAGGGAGATGCGGGGGTCTCCCTGGGAGCCCATAGGAGAGAGCGGCGGTCTGCTGGTGCCGCTCCTGTTACCCAGAGTGACAGCAGCAGATTGTTGCTATCTGCATCGTTGCTCTTTTATGCTATGTTCACACTGCGTATGAATCCATCCGTAGTGCGAACCGCGAATATACGCACGTAGTTTTGAGGTTGATGCATTCGCTTGAAAGTATACGATATACACCCGCACAATGCACACTACGTATGAGCTTACGGCTGGATCGTATACGGCGCCGTGAAAAATGAACAAGACCATTGTTTGAGGACGGAAATGTAGAAACTCACGGCCGTGGATTTCCATGCGGTCCCGTACGGAGTACTTATTTCAGCCAAATTAAACTTGATTTTTCGATCCAAAAGGTTCTGTGTGGTTTACGGGGCTGGGCGAAGATTTCCAAGTAAATGACCTGCCTCAGATCGCTTCGAAACAAGCTAGGGAAGCATAACTGTACTACGGGCGTATGTTCGCGGTCCGTACGCATCCGGCCGCATGTCTATTTTTCCCACGCCCGGAGTTTCAGCCGCACATGTACAGCGGCGTATGATCTACGGACGGATTCATACGCAGTGTGAACATAGCCTTAATATGTTGAAGGAAAACGATGAACTGACGTTGTGCATGTCTTGTCTTCTACTACACGTCACGAATATCGGCCTAAAACGGACGATAATCGCTTTGTGTAATAGGCCCCTTCTCTCTCTCTCTCTCATAGGTGTTGTATTACTTATTGCTTATGAGATTTACCCAATTAAGTATTTTTAAGTGTTTTTGCTTGTTTTTTTGCATGTGATATAGAGCTCTTATTACCCTGCATATAGTAAGCAGCTTACTGCATACTGTGTTCATATAAAGTATTATTTATGTTAGGCTGGGTTCATACTGAGATTTGGCAATCCGTGACAGATACTTTTGTGGATCAAAACGCATCTGGTTTTTTTTTTAGCACACACAAATTGGTGGTCGACCACATAAGCTAATCAGTTTTTTTATTATTATTATGGAAGTCAATAGAAAAAACGGATACACACAAATGCGCATGTTTTTTCATAGAAAAAAGTGGATTGAACCCAGTCTAAGGGACAAATGCTCTTTTTAAGATAGATGCAGTTCATTCCAATGGTTTACATGCTGTACGGAGCAGTAGCCTTTGGCCAGCATCCTTTCCATGGGTAGGAGTACAGGACCAATTAAATCAGACAAAAGCCTTTTAACATGAGTCTTTTCCTGCTGAGACTTCACGTATAACCGGTCAGGACAGAATGTGGTGAACGCAGCAGTTTTTCGCCAGATATCGACTTTAACATAAACATGTGTTTAAAATGAGTCCACACCTATATGTGCATGAGGTGTGACAGGGGGGACGACTTGATGGAGAGCATGAATTCTTGAACGCTACTTTGTGCACTTGCCAAAGCGCTTCCCAGTGTTTTGTCTGCAGCTTGCATTACACAAAGCGCTTGCCAAAATAACTTAATCAAAGCCGGGAGCCAAAAAAAGTCCACAATGAGTTCAAATGTCAAACAAGAGGTAAAAATAAAGTTCCAGGATGCTGAGTAATTGGATTCCTTTGTGTGAGGGAAGAGTTTGTCTTGTACTTGGTTTAAATAGGTCGGGATTCTTTATATTGTGGATCTACAAGACCTACGCAGTCTGTAGTCATATGGAACAAAATATAGATTTGGAGTCTGGAGGAAATGTTGACAGGGGTTGTCTAGCTTAACATTTTCTTGTTAGAAACATAAGATAGGAGACCACTTGGTCCGTCTAGTTTGCCCTTTCAGTATTTTATTTATTATTATCTCAGGATAGATATATGTTTATCCCAGGCAGGTTTACATTCAGTTATTGTAGATTTACCAACCACATCTGCTGGAAGTTTGTTCCAAGTATCTACTACTCTTTCAGTAAATATTTTCTTCTGATCTTTCTCCCAGCTGATATTAGATTGTGTCCCCTTGTTTTTTTGTTCAGTTTTTTATCAAAAACACTGGACAGTGTTCCTGATGTGGTCTTACTAGAGCTAGAGATTAGCTTTCCCTACCGCCTGGTTGCACTGGTGACTCATTTTAAGGCTGTCAGAAATCACTACCCCTAAATCCTTCTCTTCTGAATGCTTTGCAAACACAGTACTGCCGATATGATACTCGGATAGAGGATTTCTCCTCCCCAAGTGCACTATTTTCCATTTGGAAACATTGAACAACAGTTTCCAATGTTTGAACCACTTATCTAGTAAAGCTAAATCATTTTCTATATTACTGACACCTCCGGAAATATCTGGGGAACATGCAGTTTATTTTCGGCCACAGCCATGTAATGGCTTTTTATGTTGGTTCAATTGCTTGGAATAATCTGTGAAAATTATGTGTAGGTCTCACCTGCAGACTGGGCTATAATGGAAATGAAATGGGAAGTTTAGTACAGATGTCCTCTGGATGGGGCATGGATGAGGAACCTTTGACCCTCCAGCTGTCCAGGCATGATGGGAATTGTAGTTTTACAATAGCTGGGGGCCGAAGTTTCCCCATCCCTGACGTAGGACCATGGTCAGTATAAGACCAGCATTCAGCTGTAGGGAATAAATTATAGGTGTTTGTATGTTGTAACAGCTTGGAATATCACGTCATGTAATGATTCCTTTCTTCCCCTTTGTTGCAGGTGATTAAAGAAGTATGTAGTAGTTTTGGTGGGGCTGTGGATTCAGACGGACACTCTTCAAGTTCTCCTGTGCCAAAGTCGGAATTAGAAAAGGTATAATCAGAAGGATGTATGACCTTACTGGGGGGAGCACAATGTGCGCAATAACAACAAAAATAAATATCCTGACAATAAAATACAAAAAATAAATAAAAACAAAAAAACAAACAAAAAAAAACCTGCCCAAACCACGCGTTTATCGATTAATGAAAACATAGCAGCACGGTTGTTTTTTTGTTGTTTTTTTTATTTTCCTTGATATCTTAATAATACAACAATATATATAAACTAAATATATATGTATCACAGAAAAAAAAAATTAAGCAAAAAAAAAAAAAAAAAAAGTTGTAGCTCTCAAATCTAAATGCTCAAAAAAACAAACAAATAGCAAATGTATGGCTAGTCATGGGACATAGATCCATCCAGTTTTTTTTTTTTCCATAACAGTAGTCATGTAGAAAACTATAACTCAGGATACAGTAAGCACCCATGTTCTCTCTAGTGACACCTGCTGGCTAACAGGAGTATATTCTGTGTCTAGGCAGGAGATTGGAACTCTGTTTTATATGCATTGTCCTCTTTTTTTATTTTGATCAGAAATCATCAGAGAGGCCGAGCTCAGATGGAGAATGTAATGCAGAGAACGGCACAGCAATGGTTAATGGCAAGGAGCCCGGTATGTACTTATTTTGTTCACCCCATAATCTGTTTCAGTGTAATCTGGCTTTGCACACATTTGGGGCCAACAAGTTGCGGTTCTGGACCGGTTCCAGCTGACAGTAAGTCACAAGGGAGCATCCTAAATGCATTTCGTTCTTCCACTCAAATTTCTGCGTAATCCTCTGGGCACTGGCTTCTCTAAGTGCAATAGGCAAATGATGTGAGCCAAGCTAGTCTGTGCGTGTGCCCTCATCTGTAAGTGTGTAATTATTAGGGGATTGCCTGAAAAGCGAAATCATTTTTATCCTTTATCCTTAGACGAGGCCATCAGTAACCAATAGGTGACACCCCCACCACTGTGTTCCATCCCCTTCATTGCCTACCAGATAGAACGTCATATATTTTATGGTTACGTTTTGTAATGTAACTCACAAGTGTAATGGGACTGATCTGCAGGACCAGATGTAACCACTTCAGAAACTATGGAGCTGAAACGTTGAAGGGGGTTCATGTTATGTATACTAAGACTTGGAAGCATGTAGTAATTCTTCTGTTCAGTATATCAGACGCTTCCCTCATTGCAGCCACCCTAAAAGATTGTACATTATAGTGAGTGACGGGACGGTTTCCTTTACTGTCTGCAGCTGTAAGATTGAATAACTTCCTCGTATCTCCTCTGGTTAGACCACCCGGCATCTTACAGCTGTATGCATTGTTCTAGTGTTATTCTTTATGGAGTATTGACTTCCTCACAGTAGCTCATGTATAACCTTGTAGTTCCTGTATGTCTGCCCTCTGCCCCTCCGCCCGTCCTGGAGCTACAGTTTCATGATGCCACCATCTTACTAGTCTGACACCGCCGGCCTTCTTTATATCATGTATATGTCATTTTCCCTGTTCAGAGATAGATATTCTGTGAATATATTTGTCTTTTGTTTCAACATGATTGGGGTCCAACAGCAAGCTTAAGAAGCAGTGTCCATATGTTATTTACACCAGCTCGGATGTGCGGTATACACAAATATGCCAGATTTATCACAGTGGATCAGTGTGTGCGCTCTTAAAGGAGAAGTCCGGCAAATTTTTTTATTAAAGTATTGTATTGCCCCCTAAAAGTTATACAAATTACCAATATACACTTATTACGGGAAATGCTTATTAAGTACTTTTTTCCCTGCACTTACTACTGCATCAAGGCTTCACTTCCTGGATAACATGGTGGTGTCACTTCCTGGATAACATGGTGATGTCACTTCCTGGATAACATGGTGATGTCACTTCCTGGATAACATGGTGATGTCACTTCCTGGATAACATGATCATGCCCCGACTCCCAGAGCTGTGCGGGCTGTGACTGCTGGAGAGGATGATGGCAGGGGGACACTGAGGGACACAGGGCACTGGAGGGACACTGAGCATCCCTCTGCCATCATCCTCTACAGCAGCCACAGCCCGCACAGCTCTGGGAGTCGGGGTGTGACATCACCATGTTATCCAGGAAGTGACATCACCATTTTATCCAGGAAGTGACATCACCATGTTATCCAGGAAGTGAAGCCTTGATGCAGTAGTAAGTGCAGGATAAAAAGCACTTTATAAGCATTTCCCGTAATAAGTGTATATTGGTGATTTGTATAAACTTTTCAGAGGCAATACAATACTTTAATAAAAATTTTCGCTGGACTTCTCTTTTAACTCTCTTTTGCACGGGCTGAATTATCAGCAACGATAGTTCCTAGAAACCCTCATTCAGCCAAAAATTTGCCTATGTTAAAGTGACAAAGATCAGCCGCAGACCCTCTCATTGGTTCATTGGATCTTTTGTGCGGCTGTAAAAATCATTGATTATGCCTTCTAATGCCACTGCAAGCGACCATATGTGGCCTAGAATTGTGCCGTGTAAGACGAGCCTTAGGCTGTCTAGTTTTGAGTGACTATTACTTGGTTTAGAGGGAACCTGGCATCACTGTAATAACCACAAGCCATCACATTGATTACCGGTTGATTCTACCCACCCCACCAGCCTAGATTTCTACCAATTTGGTTTTGGAGAGAGATCTGTCAATTAGGACCTTGAAGGAGTGGAAAATAAAGATGACTGCAACTCGAGTATGCTTGGATCCATCCAAATCTAAGTGTGCGGTGGCTAAAGAGTCTGGATGCAGCCATAAGGAGTCCTGGAAAACATGGATGCAGCCTATAGCCTCTAGCTGTGTCCATGTTTTCGAGGCAGGCTTGGGGTTGCAACTTCTGCAGCCACCGGTATTCACATGCTGCATGCCAAGGCTTGGACAGACTCGGGCTTACTTGAGGTTGGATCCTCTCTAATGAAATCTGTAGAACAGGAAAACTGTCTTTGTTGCCCATAGCAGTTCCCCATTGTATATTATTATTAGTAGTAGTTTAAAGTGTCACTGTTGTTTAATTTTTTTTTTTTTTTTTTGCAGAAATCAATAGTACAGGCAATTTTAAGAAACTTTGTAATTGGGTTTATTAGCGAAAAATGCATTTTTATCATGAAAAAGCAGTTTGAAGCTCTCCCCCCCCCCCCCCCCCCTGTCTTCATGGTTCTCTTATGGAGAGGGAAGGGGTTGAGGGAGATAAGGCACCAAGACAGGACAAGAAAGAGTTTATTTACAGCTACATCACCGGGCTATCTCCTCTGAGGTCAGCACTGACCTCTCTGACCACTGAATACCGGCCTTCACACAGCTCCCACTGTGTAATCCTTTGTTCTCTGCTCTCTGCTGGCGACTAATATCCCTCCTCCCCCCTCCGCTCTTCATAGATTACACAGGACTCGACTGATGTCGAGATTTCCTGATAATGAGCAGTGAATGAGAGAGAGTGGGGGGGGCATGGGGAAAGTCTTTTTGGATGCAGATAATGGCATATTTGCCTAATAAACCCAATTACAAAGTTTCTTAAAACCGGCTGTACTATTGATTTCTGCAAAAAATAAAATACAACAGTGACACTTTTGTGGTCTGATCCCATCGCTGTCAGACCGGCATACACACAGCCATATATTGTCAGCCGTATGACCTTGGGAACAGACTGGAGAATGTGTACAGGCCCATCCGCACCGCCTGCCGCTGCTTGGAGCAGTCACCCTCGATGGCGGCAGCGTTCATTTATGTTTCAGACTGTGGTGATACTTTAATGGAGGAGCCACAAATTAAAGATACAGCTTAGCGGACACACCAATGACAGGCGGATAATGTGTCATCTTTATGGAGCGGTTACATAATTATTGCATTACGGAGTCAAAGTAATAGCTTGCACTTACCATAGTAGAGGGATGCCATTATCCCAGCCCATGTCTCCAGAGAGGTACTTGTGGAGTATAGTCATGCCAGACTTTCATTCACCTCATACAGTACTTCAGCTTTCCCGTAAGCAGGATGGCAATCTGCCATGTTATACATGCAGTCTTGTCTGTGGGCAGTGTATTATAGAGGAAGAGGAGCTGAGCCGATTGATATATAGTTTTATGGGATAAGATTCACTTTATATTTTATGCATTTAAACCTCTTCTATGCTTAAGAGTCTAGTGGGCAGTCCTAATCAGTGATCGACAGCTCCATATTCATGCTCACGCAGGAAGTGACTAATTAGGACCACCCACTGGACTCCTAGGCCTAGATTAAACAGCTATTTAAATGCACAAAATACTGAAAACTTGTTTCTAGAACACATCGGCATATAGAGAGAAATGCATACCAAGGTAAACATAACATTTAACTAGTATATTACGTCTGTGATCATTGTGGTTGCCCTTATGGCCTCTATAAATCACCATAAAAGTGACAGTGTTTGGCTCTCCTGACATTGGGCTTTCATGGCAATTCTGTAAGAGGCCAAGACAAGCCGGTCACAGACATTCCTTTTTATTGCGACATTACTGGAATTGGTCATTGGCACATGCTGTTGGCATGCCACCCTTTAGACGAAATATATCAGTATGGGAAAAGTCTCCAGAAGCCATGTCGGTGTCTCATTTTATCACGTTTCTTGTCTTGAAGGAGAGGTGGAGTGTGTCTTGTACTTTCAATTATCAATTAAAATGTACTTTCTTTAACACGACCCATGTCTCTAGGGATTAGTAAATATTACAGATGACCGCAACTTGAGCATGTTTAATCATTCTGCATTTGATTACTGGTGGCTGAAGTAGTTGGATGCAGCCTTGGGGAGTCCTGGAAAACATGGATATGGCATATGGCTGTGTCTATGTTTTCCTGGACTCCCTAGGGCTTTAACCAACTACTTCAGCCATTTAAATGCCAAACAGTTAGACTCAAGGTGAGGAAGCAGCTGTGAAAGAAGTCTCCATGAGAACAAAAGTTTCAGACATTTAAAATTCAATATGCTCAAGTTTACTCTCCCCCACCATCACAATACACAAAAGATGGAGAAATCGGGAGATTTGGGCAGCATATTTTAAGGTGTGTGGGGCCTAATGCCCCAATACTCAGTCCACCCTCCGTTCACCCCTGGGTACTGTCATTCCTTTAGCTGTTTGTTATTTGGTCAAGACCGCTTCTTGGAGAATAACAGGAGTGGAGTTTATGTGGGAATGTACACTCTGCAGATATGTTATGTCACCTTTTTTTTACCTCCATAGTGAAGAGAAAGAAAAGTGGCACAAAAGCCGAGCCTAAAGGCACAGTAACCAAAGTCACAGGGAAGAAAATCACAAAAATCATTGGCCTTGGGAAGAAGAAGCCAAGCACAGATGAGCAGACGTCATCAGCAGAAGAAGATGTTCCAACGTGTGGTAAGAAATGCAGAGTAGGGCTATGTTCACACAACGTAAGTAAAGTATTAATGACGGCTGTTGTTGCCGATTTGCAACACGGCCGTGATTAATACTTTACCTACAGTGTGCTGCAGCTGAGGGAATCCCAGCCGGAGTGTATACACATAGTATACACTCCGGCTGGGATCCCTAGCAGTGCCGCAAAAAACTAACATGTCATTAATTGAATAGCTGCCGCAGAGAACCTGTCAGTGCACAGCGAATTATCAGTGCAGCGGCAAATTTGGATGTGGGCGCACACAGATGCACCCGCATCCCAATTCATCAGAAGTAAAGATCATCCGGCCAGGACTGCAGTTCACAGAACGGCCGGAGTCTTACGCCATGTGAACATGGCCTAAATGTAGAAAAAAAAAATAATATATTAGCTGCTTAAATACATTTTGAGCCCAGAGTATATATACTATATTGTTAGGTGTAACTGTGTTATTTTGACTTTTCTTATACCTAAGGTTACCTAAATGTCCTTAGCAACAACCGATGGAGGGAACGATGGTGTCGGGTCAAGGACAACAAACTCGTCTTTCATAAAGACAGGACAGATCTTAAGACACACATAGTCTCCATACCTCTAAGAGGATGTGAAGTCATCCCTGGCCTGGACTCCAAGCATCCTCTGACGTTCCGTCTTCTCCGTAATGGGCAGGAGGTGGCCGTGTTAGAGGTATGTCTGCATAGGAATAACTACAAACACAGAAAAGTGTCCAGGGTAAAGTAGGTGGTGATTAACAACTAAAACATATTTCTAAGGTTGACTGCTAAAATTCAGCTCCAATGCTCAGCTGTATATAGAGGTCTGAGCGGCAGCACTGACAGGGGCGGAAGTGTCACACAGGTTAGACAAGTCATAAAACCAGAGACTGCACTGACAGAGGACATAAGAACTGTTTGTTAACCTCTTTCTCTGATTTTGGTGTCTGTCTATACTGTTCACCAACAAGGGTTAAAAATACATAATTTGTAACTCTTTGTAAGATAGATTGGTTTTCTAATTATAGCTATGGCCAGGGAGAGATTAGCATTACAGCTCCAGGCCTGCACAGATACTACAGGGCCCGCACAGGTACATAGACTACAGGGCCTGCAAAGCTACATAGACTACAGGGCCTGCAAAGGTACATAAGTCTACAGGGGCCGCACAGGTGCATAAGACTACAGGGCCTGCAAAGGTACATAAGTCTACAGGGGCCGCACAGGTACATAAGACTACAGGGGCCGCACAGGTACATAAGACTACAGGGCCCGCACAGGCACATAAGACTACAGGGGCCGCACAGGTACATAAGACTACAGGGCCCGCACAGGCACATAAGACTACAGGGCCCGCACAGGTACATAAGACTACAGGGCCCGCACAGGTTTATAAGACTACAGGGGCCGCACAGGTACATAAGACTACAGGGGCCGCACAGGTACATAAGACTACAGGGGCCGCACAGGTTTATAAGACTACAGGGGCCGCACAGGTACATAAGACTACAGGGGCCACATAGGTACATAAGACTACAGGGGCCGCACAGGTACATAAGTCTACAGAGGCCGCACAGGTATATAAGACTACAGGGCCCGCACAGGTACATAAGTCTACAGGGGCCACACAGGCACATAAGACTACAGGGGCTGCACAGGTACATAAGTCTACAGGGGCCGCACAGGTACATAAGTCTACAGGGGCCGCACAGGTACATATGACTACAGGGGCCGCACAGGTACATAAGACTACAGGGGCCACACAGGTACATAAGACTACAGGGCCCGCACAGGTACATAGGACTACAGGGGCCGCACAGGTACATAAGACTACAGGGGCCGCACAGGTACATAAGACTACAGGGGCCGCACAGGTACATAAGACTACAGGGGACCCACAGCTATAAGACTACAGGGGCCGCACAGGTACATAAGACTACAGGGCCCGCAAAGGTACATAAGACTACAGGGCCCGCACAGGTATATAAGACTACAGGGGCCGCACAGGTACATAAGACTACAGGGGCCGCACAGGTACATAAGACTACAGGGCCCGCAAAGGTACATAAGACTACAGGGCCCGCACAGGTATATAAGACTACAGGGGACCCACAGATACATAAGACTACAGGGGCCGCACAGGTACATAAGTCTACAGGGGCCGCACAGGTACATAAGACTACAGGGCCCGCAAAGGTACATAAGACTACAGGGCCCGCACAGGTATATAAGACTACAGGGGACCCACAGATACATAAGACTACAGGGGCCGCACAGGTACATAAGTCTACAGGGGCCGCACTTAGTTACCCGCTGATTCTGCCAGAGCCTCAATTCTTGTGGCAGCTTATCTCACCATGAACAAAAGGGTGTGATTTTATAAATAAATATATATATATATATATATATGGGTGTGTATTGAAGACAGCATATTTGTAAGGCCATAGATGGGGGAAGGGCTCAAGCATAGCTTTGGCATCAAGGCCTGTGAATCTTTAACTACACCCCTGGCTCAGTATACTGTACATTACATGGGATAAAACAGGTGATGGCAGCAACAAAAGGACTTGGATGTACTCAAGTACCAGACAGCAGCTGCAAAAGCAAATAAAATTTTACACTGCATAACGAGACATAAAAACGGCTACCTAAATGAGATATTGCTTTTCCATAAATCTTTTGTAAGCTTTGTCTTAAAGGGAATACGTCACTTTGATTATTATTATTATTATTATTGTTGTTATTATTATTATTATTATTAATAATAATAATAATAATAATAATTAGAGCTGACACAAATTATTTTTTATAATTAGTTTTAATTTTCTTCCTAAAATTTTGCAATTTTATTTTCTGTAAACGATTATGGAAGCGGCCATCTTGTCTGAGCTGCTACTCTACTCTTTCCTGTTAACAGCAGTTTAGTGAAATACTTTAATGCAGGGATATGTTTTACAAAAGGGAACCTGATACCTGAATCACAAGCCATCAGGGTCTTCCCATGCCTCACTAGCCCTTATTTATAGATCTCTCCTTGTTTAGGTTAAAGGAGGCCTCTATCAATTAATGCCAGTGGGGCAGCCAGAAGCAATGGGGTGGTACCTTGATGTGGGCTGCACGTTACCTCTATACCAATGACACTGCTATTTCTGTTCTAAGGCTTCATCTTCAGAAAACATGGGCAGGTGGATAGGAATCTTACTGGCGGAAACAGGTTCTTCTACTGATCCCGGAGCCCTGCACTATGACTACATTGATGTGGACACTACGGCCAATGTAATCCAGACAGCCAAGCAGTCTTTCTGGTAAGAGGATAAATGATAATACCTAGGAGGAGAATGGTCCGACATGCTTGCAGAATTAAGAGGGATTTTCAAATGATCCAATATAAATTTATTAAAGTGATATTCTGGGCTAAATTTATCCACAGCATAGCAAATCAGTAACTGTTTGGAACACTGCTGACACCCTATTGCCCAACTAGTCTAGTGTACATCCTGTAACTATTTCCTGTTTGTGCTGTAAACTCTAGCTGGGAATTCAGCCTCTATTCCTCCCACTATGGGGGAGGCTCCTATCTTTGTTGTAGGTGGTTTTAAAGTTTTAAAAAAAAAAGTTGTAGTCGGAGGGAGGTAAACTTGGCTGAAACCCCAGCTAGAGCGCACACTAGGAACAGCAAGTCTGTTACAGGAATCACACCAGACAGGAAGTTGGGCTAATTATTGGCAAAAGAAAAGAATAAAATAAGTTATTAAAGTAACTTTATTTACCAATATATGTTCTTTTATTATGTCAAAATAGGTTTCATTATTCGAAATTCCCTTTAAGCTGCTTAGTGACCGGCGTTTGCTATAGAGTATCAGTGTAGATCTAATGTCTGTCTGGGAGCTAATAAAAGCCGCATTACAAACCTTCGAAAGGGGTGTTCCTAACATTTTATCTCCAGTCTACCAAATGGGTGATAAATGTACCTAATAGACAACTCCTTTAAAGGGGTTATCTAGCATTAAAAATCATGGCCACTTTCTTCCAGAGACAATACGACTCCAGGTCAGGTGTGGTTTGCAATTAAGCTCCATTCACTTTGATGGAACTAAGCTGCAAAACCTACACCCAAACTGGAGACAAGAGTGGGGCTGTCTCTGGAAGAAAGTGGCCATGTTTATGTAGCGCTGGAAAACCCCTTTAAGGTCCACTGTATGAGCAGGATCTATACAAGCTTTCTGCCTCCTGATATAAACAGGACTGTTTGCATTTCCTGACAGAGATCATAAACGGTGACAGCAGATGACGCCTTTTGTTTTACGTCTCTCATTCCTGCGGATCACGTTTCATTGCTGGCTCTTTTTTCACCTAAAATGCCCTCCTGTATATAACAGCTTAAAGTCAGCCTTTTATGCCTTTGTTTTATGGGACCTTGCCAAGTACAGCCTTAATTATCCATTTAGGAGTCCTTATGTCCGTGCACATTACGCTGGAAATGATATGTTTATAACTAAAAGCCCCTTTTCTGTCCGGTCAAATTAACTGTACTTCAGTCGACCGGGTCAGAAGCGCCATTTGGCTTCTTTACTGTGCCCACTCCCACTGATTTTATTTTAGTAAGATAAAATAAAGATAAATGCGGTCGTCTTCCTTGATTATTCACCTCCATGTTAATAAAAACCAAATATTGTGGTCTTGTGTGGGTTTTCTTTTGCACAGCGCCACCTAATGGTGCTCAGAGGATCTGCGGGAAAATCTTTTGCAGACTCTCTGGTTGGTCTTGGCTTGAATAGCTGTAGTCCTTCCTAAGCTATAATCGAAGACATTTTGGCTCCAGTCATGGACAACACCTTTGGGTAGAATATCTTATGTGTAAATTGATAGGATGTGAAATTACAAAGGGATTCCTGGGAGAAAAGGAGCAGCATACAGTACGTGCCGACCTCCCAGGGTGCTGTATATCAGTGATGAAATCCAATTCTAGATGCAAGGATGCCATCTCTACCCTCTAAGAACAGTGGATGATGTATTGCACAGTGATTTCTGGCTCCCAATAAAGGATCATATTGGGTCTTCTCCATATACCCCACCTATTATAATAGGCTTAGGGATTGTGCTGAGAAACACACAAGTGAATCACTGGCAAATCCCAATTTTTTAAATGATTATTTTCAGTATCATCCACATTTGTAAGACATTTTTCATCTTTGTATATGCATATATGTGCAATGTCCATGCCAAATGATGAACTGCCGGCTTAGATGTCCCTGTGAGATGTAAAGGTACCCTATTATGTTGTCCATGGGCAAACCATGCGTGAATTCCACTTACTTACCCCTTCCTTATCATATTTGATGTACATGTACATCCAAATGTAAGGCAAGAAGTATAGAGCAGGCCCAGGTGCTTAGCCTGCTCCATATACAGTGGGTGCTGGCTGTATGTTATAGCTGACACCCATTGGACAAAGGAATACTCCAGCTGCGACTGGGGAGGCCCCACGGTCAACCGGTCAATCAAATTATAGGGTGCCAAGTGGTTGATGTAGCAGCCATGAGCCAAGGCATGGAGTTCTGGTACTCGTATATATCTCTACCAGGTTGGAATAGGATTGCGGTGTAGTGTAATACAGGGCAGTATTATCAATCACCTTAAATAGGGACAAACTAAAATAAAATTAAGTCTGCAGTACCATAGTATCACTTTCTTTATCTGGCATGGTATACATTGAACAAAAGGAATCAAAAAGTTACTATACTTAATCGTACCAGTGAAATAACGGGTTAAAGAACATACCAGTGTGCTGGGTTTCTTTGGGCTAGCAGCTGTGAGATTACCGTACTTTATGCATCGTCACTCAATACATTCCGTGGTGTTTAACATCTGTATTTGGACCGTAAATGGTATCCGTGAAAACAGGTCCATCAATACAAAAAAAGTTCCAGGTCTCAGAATATGAGGATGCAAAGCAAATGTCATTGTTCTGACCATAAAGTGAACATGTTATAAACCCAACCATGTTTCCTTAATAAGATACATTTTTCCCTTTTTGTTTTTGTTCTCAGTTTCATGAACAGAAGAGTAATATCCACTAACCCCTATCGGGAAGCCCCTACAAATGGCTATTCCTGTCCCAGCGGAGTAGCTCTTCACTATGATGATGTCCCATGCATTAATGGATTGGTAAGGATGATATATATGGTGGATAGCTCTTGGCAGCCATTTGGTGTTTGTGACTTTTTCCAGGCCTACTCTTTCATACAGGGTTTTGTTAGGGTTTTTATCCACTTTGCAGCTGTCAATGTGCACTAGTACACCAATGCACACCCGACGGAGTATAGGTTACTGGGGGTCCATCAGAATCAGGATTAATTGGGAGACACAAAATACATAGGGTCAAGTGGGCTGCAGAGACCTGCATTATTTTACTAGATATGACGGCAGATTTTCCTCTAACAGGAGCCTGTCACATTGAAGATTCTGTCTTTTCTGCGGGTAACTTCTTGAAGATCTAACACGCCACATGCCAAAAACAAAAAAATAAAAACTTAGATTAATATATAGATGTTTGTGAATAGATTCAGTATAACTTCTTTATTTTTATAAATCCCTACTTTTCTTGACATTAGGAGTCCTGTGGGCGGTCCTAATCACAGATTAGACCCACCCACTGGACTTCTAAGCACAAACTTGCAGAGGTTTGGATCAACAAGTGCCTAATCCTTTCTCAGTCCTTTCTGCTCTACAATATACTGTCTACTGAACAGACTGAATTTTCAATGTGACCCTTTAAAGGGCTTGTCCATGTACCCAACAGTGACATGTCCCACGTGTTTATCTACATATAAAAGTCCAGGAAGCTGCTACAAATAGTGATACTTGCTCGGTATTGCATATTACATGTGTTACTGAGACGACTCCCACAATACACTGATAGGGGAGCTGCCAGCCTAAAAAATCAGGCTCTTAGACCACCATGGCCATGTCACTTTTTCCCTTTCCATTCCTTACACTTTTTGGATGGCAGACAGTATGGCTTTGTGCTCTGTGTCCGTTGTTTTTTCTTCCTCTTTTCCCCCTTTACGCTCTGTTCTTCTTTCTATGTTCTGCTACCTAATAGTGAGGTTATGTGTATTTACAGTGGATGCCGGATGAGGATTATTCTCATAACAGGCACAGAGGAGAAGAGGTGCACTATGATGATCCTGATCTGTACGATAACTTACCATCTCCAAAAATCTTTGCCCGCCTGTCGGCTGACAAAAAGCCCAATAGGTTTTCCTCTGAGAAACTTTCTCCTAACCACTACAAATCTCCTGTCTCATCCAGTCTGTCCTCTCAGTCTGTCACTAACAACTCTCCTACTCTGGGGAGGGCGTCTGCCGGCTCCTCGCAGGTACCTAATGCTTCTTATGTCTTCTATTCTCTGCATGTGTGTGTCTGTAGGCTCAGCCCCCATGAGCCTTTGGGGCAGGTAACACGGATATCGATGTCACTTCTGGCCATAATATATGGTCCAACCCACAACCTGGCACCTTATAAATGACCATTTACTAATGGTACATGATCTATCTAGTTGTCCTGGATCAGGTATTTCAATCTGCAGCCCTCCAGCTATTGTAAAACTACAATTCCCATCATGCCTGAACATCCATAGCCTTGGCATGATGGAAAATGTAGTTTTGCAACAGCTTGGGGGAAGCATGTTTGACACCCCTGTCCATTATAATGTCCTATATCTATATAGGCATGTCTGTATCTGCATAGTAAAAATAGTAAAATTGACAGTAAGCGCAATGTTAGGCAATCCTAGGTATGTAATGGTGTATTATAGCATGCACAAGATATCCAGTTGGGAAATAGATTATGTTAGTTACCTGATTATCCTCTTTCACAACCTTGTTCGTGGTTTCCACTATGTGCTGTAGATCCAGTATCTATGCCGATTGTAGATCCTTCTGAAATGCTTAGTACCAATGACTTGCAACAGGGTGGTGGATGTAACCCCCGCTGGAGGTGCCCCGGCCGGCGGCACTACTCCGCAGTATGTTACGTTGGTGTTTGCAGTTCAAAAAATTATTTCCCGGGAGTCGAGTGACGTCACTACTAGTACGAGTGCTGGGAAAGGCAAAAAGGTGATCAACGCGTTTCAGCAACAGTATCGGTTGCCCTCGTCAGGATTATGCCGCGGCCCCGTATATATCTCCCTTACTTATAGGTTGTATGAACTGCTCATCTCCCAGGTGTAAGTTGATTAGATGTTCTCATGTTGCTATCTTATCCGGAGTTTGCATTTTTACATAAATTTGTGCGATTATACGGTATTTTGAACAAACTATTAATTTTTCTTGCGGATGTTCAGAGCAGTGCACAAAGTGTTCGGAACAGTGTATCAGTTCCTATTCAGAGTACTCGGAGCAGTGTGCAAAGAATTTGGGACAATGTAACAGTTCCTCCTGAGAATGTTCAAACAGTAAATAGGCCTTTCGGAACAGTGTGTCAGTTCCTTTTTGAAGTACTTAGAGCAGTGCATTAAACAGTGTGTCCATTCCAAAACATAGGCCGTTCGGAACAGTGTATCAGTTCCTATTCAGTATACTCAGGGCAGTGCATTAAACAGTATATCCGTTCCTTTTTATGGTGTTCAAAGCAGTGGCCAGATTGTTCGGAACAGTGTGTCAGTTCAGGATTTTCACAGTAGTGCACTGGACGTTCGGAACAGTGGCTTTGGTTCCGAACGTCCTGTGCACTACTGTGAAAATCCTGAAATGCAAACTCCGGATAAGATAGCAACATGAGAACATCTAATCAACTTACACCTGGGAGATGAGCAGTTCATACAACCTATAAGTAAGGGAGATATACGGGGCCGCGGCATAATCCTGACGAGGGCAACCGATACTGTTGCTGAAACGCGTTGATCACCTTTTTGCCTTTCCAAGCACCCGTACTAGTAGTGACGTCACTCGACTCCCGGGAAATAATTTTTTGAACTGCAAACATCAACGTAACATACTGCGGAGTAGTGCCGCCGGCCGGGGCACCTCCAGCGGGGGTTACATCCACCACCCTGTTGCAAGTCATTGGTACTAAGCATTTCAGAAGGATCTACAATCAGCATAGATACTGGATCTACAGCACATAGTGGAAACCACGAACAAGGTTGTGAAAGAGGATAATCAGGTAACTAACATAATCTGTTTCCCAACTGGATATCTTGTGCATGCTATAATACACCATTACATACCTAGGATTGCCTAACATTGCGCTTACTGTCAATTTTACTATTTTTATATATTTTAACCTTTAATGAACTTACGGGTGTTAATTTTTTGACGATCAGCAGCATATTATAGTGTAGCGCTAGTGAGAGGTTACACCTCAGTATTTATCATTGTATCTGCATAGTGTTAGGTAGTTCTTTAGGGTATAAACACACACACCGTATACGCAGCGTATTTACTGCTGCGATACGCAGCAAATACGCAACAAATACGCAGCAGATTAGATCTAAATAACTGAACACAGCATCAAATCTGCACCATCAAATCTGCTGCAGATCTGCTGCGTATACGGTGTGTGTGTTTGTACCCTTAAAATGCTTATGTTGGTTTTTTTGTATGATTTCCTTATATTTGTCCATATATTAGCAAACTAGTGTTAAATGTATCAGTAATTGGTATATGGCTGTAAACGTGAAGGCTATGAAGGTGTTGGCGAGTAGGTTATGTCCTAGGTGGATGCAGCCAAAGGAATAGCAGTGTGCAGTTTTTATTTTTACCTGTAGAGGGCAGTGGTGCTCTGTTCAAGATCCTCATCTCTTGGCCAGAAAAAGAATGGGCGTCTCTCACTCTGGAGGACCTTTCCTATCCTACATCACACAACCTATTAATCTTAATGGGCTTTGTGTAATGCTCAGTTACCCCTGTGGGGGTGCTGCTGGGAAATTGAATACTGCCAGGTTTTCCCTTCAGATTATAACTAATTTCTTTGGATCCCAGTAGCGGGATTTCTTGTGTATTCTGCTTATTGTCTACTGACCCTTGTAACAAATTTCTATGACTACATCCAGCTTTACAGAAGGCATTGGGTGTGTTCATGATTTCTGCGTTTCAGCGGTGTATTTGTCAGTGTGTCCACCCATTGAGGTCACAGCCAGAGGCATAGCTAAAGGCTCATAAGCCCTCATGCAAAAGTTCAGCCTGGTCCTCCCTCCTGCCCCCTTGATAAAACCCACATCTTAACCCTGTATTAAAGGAAAATTAAAAAAACATTGAAAAGATATGTGAGCCTGTAATATCTACCCTTATTGACGCGTCTTTGGTTTTGGTCACTTGGATAAAGACATCTACAGTGATCACTATGAGACTTTCTATTGATTCATACACCGAGTGCTCTATTCCTGGAGAAGAGCTGACCAGAAACAGTTTATTTTAGTGATCATTCAGTGGTCTAAGTACCTAGACCCCCAGTGGTCAAAACTTGGGGCATGTCTATTTTTCTTTTTTATTTTTTTTTATAGTAATCCTTAAAGTGTACCTGTCATTTAAATTTTAAGGTGATTTTAAGAAACTGTGTAATTGGGTTTATTAGCCGAAAAATGCATTTTTATCATGAGAAAGCGGTTTGAAGCCCCCCCCCCCCCCGTCTACATTGTTCTCTATGGGGAGGGAAGGGGTGGAGGGAGATGAGGTACCAAAACAGGACAACAAAGAGTTAATTTACAGCTACATCACCGGGCTATCTTCTCTGAAGTCAGCACTGATCTCTGAATACAGCTTTCACACAGCTCCTGCTGTGTAATCCTTTGTTCTCTTCTCTCTACTGCCGATTAATCTCCCTCCTTCCTCCTCCCCCTTCTCCTTTCCATAGAACAGACAGGGGCACGTCTGATGCAACAAGATGTGATTTCCTGATATTGAGCAGTGGATGAGAGAGAGGAGGGAGAGGGGACCTAGGAAAAGTATTTTTGAATGCAGATAATGGCATATTTGCCTAATAAACCCAATTACAAAGTTTCTTAAAATCGCCTGTAAAATTGCCTGTACTGATTTCTGCAAAAACAAAAAAAAACTACGACAGTGACACTTTAAGTCACAGGTATCAAACTTAGGCCCTCCAACTGTTGCTAAACTACAATTCCCATCATGCCTGGACAGCCAAAGCTATGCTATTGGCTGACCAGGCAGGATGGGAATTGTAGTTTTGACACCCCTGCATTAAATCATCAGACACCAATATTCCTGCAGATCCTAAAATCAATTTAGACTTCAGATGAGGAACATACTGGGTATAGTCATCTACTGTTTCTGGCCCCAAAGTTGGATCTTCAGCTCTGGGTGGCGCCACTCCGGGACCCGACATAATTCAGTGCAGAATGGCATCAGGACCCAATGTTATTATTGGAGCCAAAGATGACCTGACTGAGGAGCCGTGGCCGAATTACTACATTAAATGTTGATGCATTGAGTGCCACCACCCACGTAAAAGTGACCCCAGGAAAGCAAACCACAACATCCATATAAAGAAAGTAAGTGCCCCCATAACACAACCAACAATGGGGCTCCCAAAAGAACCAGTAGCTGTGTCTCCATATCTGAGCTCATCTTATATAGTTATACCTTTAGGTCTCATGCATTCATCTAGCAAACTTGTCTCCTTCTCCTGATATGCTGCTCTTTCCCTATCATTGTTGGCAGCTGGTTGTCTGGGTTACTGACCACCACTCTGCTCGAAAAGCAGTGGTTTGGCTGGTGTATATATAGCTATAGTAAACATAATTATATATTATACTGTATATATATACACTATGGGGGAGATTTATCAAGCTGGTGTAAAGTAGAATTGCTCAATTGCCCCTAGCAACCAATCAGATTCCACCTTTCATTTTCCAAAGAATCTGCAAGGAAAGCAAAGTGGATCTGATTGGTTGCTAGGGGCAACTGAGCCAGGCCTTCTTTACCACAGTTTGATAAATCTCCCCCTATATCTCTATATATGTACATTATAGCTTAATATACCCACTGCTTTTAGAGCAGAGTCATGGTCGGTAACCTAGACAACGAGCTGTGGACAATTGGAGGGAAAGAGCACTGTACCCAGAGCCAAAGATGAGCGGACATGAGTATATGGAAAAGTTACTGGAACTATAGTACTTGACCTCTATGGACAGAGGTGGTGCAGGGGGCCATGGGCCACCGATCACAGCCAAATGTATTGCTGATCATCCCTAGTAATAAGTAATAGGAAGTGCAGCCTCTGTTATTCCATCGCTCAGTGATGTCTAATTAGATCCCCATAAAAGTCCTGTAATTCCCTCCACATCCCTTAATAACTTCCAATTCATTACTTCTTATATAAATTCATTAAAAGCTTTCTAATTGGATGTCGCTTCTCTTCTCAACCTCTAATCTAGCGCAGATTGATATTTTGCTGTGTAACTTCATTATCCTCCACTGAAGGTTATTAAATGATGTCCTGATCGTCTTCCTGCTCCGCTAATAGAATAAAACCAGACAGCGTGTCCGACCAACATTCCCGCATGCCACATCCGTCCCGTATTACAGTCCTTCCTGATAGGGAATTCTGTATATCCTCAGATTTGAGGCCTCCTCCACTTTATTACCTGCAACGACAGAAAAGCCACGCCCCTTATATTAAGTCACGCCCATAATTAGAGGGAATAAGTTACCCATGTTATGAAGGGTATAAGGTCAGCTTACCCGATACCTCTTATAATTATGGGTGTGGCTTAATATAAGGGGTGTGGTTTGTTGGGGAAATTTTTCATATTTTATTTCTTGTTGTGAAAATAAAGTTTTCCTTACAATTCATGTATTCTCTCATTTCTGATCTGTTCTGCAGCTCAAGAGCAAGAAGCCTCCTACGGCATCGAATGGGATCGCATCAAAATCCAGAATAGTCACCAACCAGCAAAGGAAGCCGATTCCGGCCAACACTGTAAAGCGCAATAACTCCAGTAAGCAAAGTGTTCACTGTTTACGCTGAGGTTTAGGTGCCCCATTATCTTCAATGGGAATATGCATACTGGATTGTGGCGCATATTCTTTTAGTGTGCAATTCATATACAATGGAACAAGGGATGCGTAGCTTATTGACATGTCACCGAGCTCCAATTTGTGTCACTGAGTCTCTGGATCTAAGTTTGTAAAATAGGTGACAAAATTCTGAGGTTACACTTTGAATTCCATCAAAAAAAAAACATATCAAAAGGTATTGATCGCACTGGGCGTCACTCCTGAGATCTACTATAATCCGGGGTTGAAGCCAAGGTAGTGTGCACACTCCACTACCCAGCTGGCAGGGACATGGCCTGTAGGCATTAAGTGGGTACTCCAGGAAAAATCTTTTTCTTTTATATCAACTGGTTTCTGAAAGTTGTATAGATTTGTAATTTTCTTTTATTTAAAAATCTCAAGTCTTCCTATACTTATCAGCTGCTGTATGTCCTACAGGAAGTGGTGTATTCTTTCCGGTCAGACAGTGCTCTCTGCTACCACCACCTCTGTCCATGTCTGGAACTGACCAGAGCAGCAGCAAATTCCCATTAAAAACCTTTTGTGCTATGAACAGTTCCTGTCCTGGACAGAGGTGGCAGCAGAGAGCACTGTTTCAGACTGAAAAGAAAACATTTCCTGCAGGACATACAGCAGATGATGAATATGGGAAGATTTGAGTTTTTAAAATGGAAGTACATTTTATAACTTTCTGAAACCAGTTGATTTGAAAGAAAAATATTTTTGCTGGAGTACCCCTTTAATAAAGCAAATTAATTGACAGCTGGAGAGAGAAGTGCGTTGCTGTGCGCTGCTTTTGGGATCAGAAGTGAGAACAGGTGCGATCAGTTACTTTTGACATGTCTGAAGAACTGACAAAAGTTAGGGTCCGTTTACACACACAGATTATCTGACAGATTTTTGCAGCCAAAGCCAGGAATGGACTATAAACAGGGAACAGGTCATAAAGGAAAGACTGAGATTTCTCTCTTTTTCAAATCCATTTCTGGTTTTGGCTGCAAAAATCTGGCAGATATCTGTCAGATAATCTGTGTGTGTAAACAGACCCTAATGCAAATGATAGTAACTCTAAGCCCTGGGGCCTACTGCTGTTCAGCATCACACACCAGCACAGAAACCTGTCATAGTCACCTGCGAGCACAGCCTACAAGCTTGGAATGGCACATTGTAACAAAACTTCAGCTGTGGAGACAGGACTATGTCAATGGATGTAAACAGATCAGTGAGCTGTCATCTGCTCTTTTTGTATTTGGCCAAATGAGGGCAAGGCCATCTAATACCAGCAGGAAGTCACAAAAGGAACACTGCCATTTAGCGCCCCCTATAGATATAGAAGGCGGGATATTGGCATTTTTTATATCCAGTCAAATGTAATGCTGGAGCCCTATAGGTCACCCCTGTATGTGGTATCCAGTAGTGATGGCGCTTTCTTTGACGCAGACGCTGAGCAGTATAAATATGGAAAGAACCGAGTGGAGGCCGACGCTAAGAGATTACAGCAAAAAGAGGAGGAACTACTGAAAAAGAAAGAAGCTCTGAGGAACCGACTGGCCCAGCTCCGAAAAGAGAAGCGAGATACTAAAGCAGCTATTGAGGCTAATGCAGGTAAAGGCCCGTAACCCATAATGCACTTGGTTTCCCCATCCACTATACTGGACCCTGCTGTTCATTTCATTTTACAATTGACATTATTTTTATGATCATTGGGGGTCCCAGCAATCGGATTAGCATATTATACCCTGTCCCGTGGACAGCGGATAACGTTAGTTCTTGGGATAACCTGTGTCACCTTCAGTTCTGTACATGTATGTGTTGCCTGGAGATGACTAATGTAGTGGTCTAATAGATAGTCAGCGCTTATAGCCTATAGTGGCAGGATATGCAATTGCCATGTGACTCTTGGTGAGAAGAGACTTGGCACTGAATTGCATGTCCTGCTTTTGCATTCATCTACCACTAGGGGGTGCTAGCTGCATAGAGATTTGTGCAGTTCCTATTGATATCAATAGTAGCTGTATAAATCTATATGCTCCTAGTGATTTTTTTTTTTAATTCTACTACATTGGATTTATGCTACAAATCCTATAATGCTGTGCTATGACATCATGGTGAATGTTAAAAAATAATTATAATAATAAAAATGTGTGTTTATGAGAATCCTCAGTAGGGAGTGGGATCTGTTCTAATCTTTGCAATAGGGTCTATGATTCCAGGGTATGTCCCTGTCCTCAGCACGGAAATGAATGCAGGCTGATATCACTGATAAGCGCTGCAGAATCTGTTGGCGCTATACAAATAATAATAATAATTATTATTATTATTATTTCATGACAGGGCATCCTCCCAGCATTTAGCCAGGACATATCCGTATTTAATTGCATATACACTTATTATAAATACTATATATTAGCAATTGTCAGTGCCGGCCCGACAAGTAGTTGTCACTTCTCTTTCCTCAGAAGCTTGCATTCAGTGTCCAACCACAAAGCATGGCCCAGTGCAGATGGCATATTGTCTGGTATTGCAGCTCATTCCCATCTGGGTGAATTGGGCTGAGGTGCAGTACCAGATACCTCCCATGGACATGGGTGGCGCTGTCTGTATTTTTTTCCCCCCACTAAATACATACAACTGCTTTGCCTGATGGTTTGGTTCTGCAGTAGTTTAGATCATTTCTTCAATGTTGGAAATCCAGGGAGAAAATCTCAGGTGATGCTGGAGGACAAGTTCAAGAAACTGGAGGAAGAGTGCAAAGTGAAAGAAACCGAGCGGGTCAACCTGGAGCTGGAGCTGACCGAGGTGAAAGAGAATCTGAAGAAAGCCATGGCAGGTGGAATTACACTTGGTCTCGCTATAGAACCCAAGACTGGGACGTCAAGACAGCAGGTACGATGACATAGGAAGGAATGGTGGGTAACTGGTGATCTGCCCAGTATCTACTTTCCTTTGAAGGTTCCCAGCATCAGACTATTACTGCCCCATGTTATTTAGTATCATACATACAAATAACAGGGATTCTCCCCTCCAGTCTCCAGTTCTCCGGCATCGGACGGTGGAGAGCTCTCCCATCTCCAGCTGTGACACCAGTGATGCAGAATGCTCTCTACCAGTGAATAGCGCCGCAGCCTTAAAGAGACAGCCGGCTGCAAACAACTCCCCCGTACGGGGCCATGTGCTGCGCAAGGCAAAGGTAAGGGGTCCTATAGGCTTCTTTATATGCCAGGGGGGGAGATTTATCAAATTGGGGTAAAGTGAGACTGGCTCAGTTGCCCCTAGCAACCAATCAGATTCCACCTTTTATTTTCCAAAGAGTCTGTGAGGAATGTAAAGTGGAATCTGATTGGTTGCTAGGGGCAACTGAGCCACTGGACTTCTGAAACTTGACTTCTCAAATCTGCTAGAATCAGTGCAGGCACCTTATATTCATGTGGTGCTTCATCAGAGCAGACTTGACCTGTTCGGAGAAAGCACATTTGAATACAGTTTGGCCATCTTGAAATAGTTTTTTGTGTAACAGTTGTTCTAAATTTGGTGGTCATGTGTGCCAGTCTGCGGCTGATGCAACTAGGAAGCAATCCGATACCTAATGGGTAAATGATTGGATTATGATGTGCAGGATTAGCTGATGCGAGAACACACTGCTCCATCTAGTGGTCAGTGTAGGTAAATCTTTCTAGATTCTGCAAGATTTTTTTTTTTTTTTGAGTAATGAATATTTTATGGCCATAACTGTACATTTAACACTAAATACTGTATCATTTTTATACAGTATGTGTGTTTTTATACAGTATGTGTTTATACAGTAGCTGATGAGAGAAAACACTGCTCCATCTAGTGGTCATTGTAGGTAAATGTTTTTTTTTTGAGTAATGAATATTTTATGGCCATAACTGGACATTTAACACTACATATCATTTTTATACAGTATGTGTGTTCATAAGTTATTTTTTATTTCTTTCTTTTTATTTCTTTTTTTTTTTAGGAGTGGGAGCAGAAAAATGGCACATAAGCTGCAACACTTCTTCATCCTGTGACCTGTATTTCAGCCTTAAATAGCACGGACTGAACCACGCAGTATTTTTATACAAGGGTACTGAGTACACAACATGTTGCGTAATGTTCTCCCATAGTAAAGCAGCTGTCAGTCTTTGCATCAGAGAACCTATTACCCTATCATGTGATCAGCGATAGTATGGCCTCAGTTTTCTGATTTTTTTTCTTCACTGGCCCGCTGATTGCTCACTGAAGGACCAGGGGGTAGCTGGCCGTGTCTCCAGTTTCTTATGTTTTATGCACATACACCTTCAATCACATTCCAGTGTTTTCATTGCTCTTGTCTGCCCCTGCTGTCTGATGTGATGAATTGCATGTTGAATTTCTATTGACTTTCTGGCAATTTTTCATCAAATATCAAGAATATTCATGGTGCTGCACCTTCCAGTTCTTATTGCACAAGACACGATGTGTTACTATTCCTCTACTTACAATGGATTACTTTATTTACATTCCAGCCTCCATGATATATCCACCATATTACTGGGCAACCTGTCAAATCCAGACTTCTTCTGCACTTTCTCCACTTGATTCCATTGAGCTCTTCTTGTATACACCCAGCACAGTGTGCCCTGATATACCATGTGTACATATTGTATTATACAGAGATTTTTCATGAATAGTCGGTGCTTATTATACATATATACATGTATTGGAGGCAGATGATAAAGGGTTTATTCAGAATTAAACATGGCTGCCTTGTTCCAGAAACAGCGCCACTCTTGTCCGCAGGTTTTGTCTTTTACTGCAGCTCAGTTTTATTGAGTTGAGCTGCAATACCACCTTTGGACAGGTGTGGCACTGTTTTTTTTTTAAAAAAACAGCCATGTTTTTTTCGACTGCCATAAACCCTTTCAGTCAGTTGTAGATGATGATTTGGAGGGTGCGGGCCAGTGGTGAGAATGGTATAAGGTGCTCAGCAGTTGTGTGACTGCTCTGGTTCTCCTATTCACTACTATTGTATCTTGCTGGTCTATTGTCTCTTGCTGGTCTATTGTAGGGTGAACCGACACAGCGGTCAGCTGCACTTCTAAAAGCAGCATCACAAATTGCTCAAATAGCGTTTATATGGGTAAGACTAATGCTACGTTTACACGGAACGATTAACGGGCGAATTTTCGCGATAACGATCTCATTGAACGATAATTGTTCCGTGTAAACGCAGCGAACGATCAAGCGATTAGCTAAAAATCGTTCATTTTGATCTTTGAACATGTTAATAAATCGTCGTTGATCGTTCGCAAAAAATTTGCAGATCGTTCCGTGTAAACAGTCCTTCACTGATTTTACCTATGTGCGAGATAGGCTTAAGCGATGGCAAAACGATCGCAAAACGAATTTTCTGTACGATATATCGTTGCATCTAAACGCTGATCGTTATAAAAAAAAAATTGTTACTTCGAAATCGTTAATCGTACGATCGGGCGAATTATCGCTCCGTGTAAACGTAGCATAATGCTGAGTTTACACGAAACGATAGTTCACTAAATTGAACGATTAACGATTTTGAAGCAACAATTTTATTTTTATAACGATCAGCATTTAGACGGAGAAAAATCGTTAGAAGATTCGTAAGAAAAATCGTTATTGCGATCGTTTTTAAGATCGTTTAAGCCCATCTTTCACATAGGGTGAATCTTTGAAAGACTGTTTACACGAAGCGTTCAGCGAATATTTAGCGACGGACGGACGACGATTTGAGAACATGTTGAAAAATCAAAATAAACGATTTTTCGCCTGATCGTTCGCTATGTTAACACGGAACGATTATCACTCAAATGCGATTGTTATAGCGAAAATTCGAACGATAATCGTTCCGTGTAAACCCAGCATAAGGGTCCATTTACACAGAAAGATTATCTGACAGATTATCTGCCAAAGATTTGAAGCCAAAGCCAGGAATGGATTTGAAAAGAGGAAAAATCTCAGGCTTTCCTTTATGACCTGACCTCTGTTTATAGTCTGTTTCTGGCTTTGGCTTCAAATCTTTGGCAGATAATCTGTCAGATAATCTTTCTGTGTAAATGGACCCTGACAGTGGCCTGCATCTCAAGTCTAAAGAACTGGTGTTTTTCTAAAGCAGGGTTGGGGAACCTTTGGCCCTCCAGCTGTTGCAAAACTACAATTCCCATCATGCCTGGACAGCCTTCGGCTGTCCAGGCATGATGGGAATTGTAGTTTTGCAACAGCTGGAGGGCCGAAGGTTCCCCATACCTGATCTAAAGGATAGTCAAGGGGGAGATGCTACCTTGGATTATGGGGCCATTTGGGACATCTCCTAGTTATAGGTGTAACACATCTACCTCCATGTACAGTATAAAGTTCCACCTAACATGTTAAGGCTATGTAAACTTTGGCAACCATTTATCATTTTCTATAAACATAGATACATCTAGATCTGCATAGGAACTGTATACACAAAACGATAGGAAATTAAATTTTTTTTTTTAAATTTCAGTAGAAAAATAGCCCCCTTTCAGCCTGGGCCATTGGTAGGCGCTCCCAAACCTCCCTAGTTATCCCCACTCACTTCTAACCTCAACGGAGTGCATATAGTACAGACATCTTTTTGCTGGTTCCTTCTATAAATTCTAAGAGATTTGTTTGCACAGAACAGAGAGTCATGTGACCTAACAGTTCGACTACATGGAATATTCTGAGCCTCCATATTTGAATTCACTTTGAATTTAGCTTCCAGTCTGAACAGAACAGAGAATAAAACATGGTTTTGTAGAAAGCAGTACAAGAAACATACATCAAAGTATTCAGACATCAAAGTGTTGGCAAGCTTTTTTTTTATTTTTATACTGTAAATTTAGAAAAAATAATTTTTCTTTTAAGATTAAAAAAAAAAAATGCTATTAGGCCCATGTATAAAAGCCTCATGATTTTCACTTCCCATTTGGCCCTAGACATAGCGTTACCAACCTGCCCCCCACCCCCCTAACACACACACACACACAAACATAATCCGCAATTTCAAAATTAATCCACAGCCTTATACTTCAAAAAATTTTTTACCAAAACTGTTACAGAATTTTCTTTTTTTTTCTTAAATCTTTTTGTTACTACAAATTTTATTATTTATTTGTATATTTCAACTTGGATTGTTATTGATTTAATTTATATCTGTAAATAATTTTGTGAGGGGAATGGTAGATAATAACATTAAGGTTTTTTGGAATATATTCAAGTTTATAAAAAACTAAAAAAAATATATATATATAAAAATTTTCAATGACTTATGCGTTTCATTATTCTCTACTAGAATTACCACATAAGAGGGAGGAAATTGTGATAGTAGGCTACAGAAGACGACTTGTGATCTATAACATTTATGGACAACTTATCTATTTTGAGTTACTCTGTATATAGTAAAACACCTTAAAATGGCTGTAGCACTCACAGATGTGCTGTCTTTAGTAAAGTAACTTACATCTATGTGCTGTTTTTCACTTTTTGGTTTTCTCTATGAACTGTGACCCTGCTGTTGCCATGCAACAGCCAGGGCCACAGGTTCAGTGGAGACCAACTGCCTCTACTTCCTGTAGATTGCAGTTGAACTGAGCATGCCTGGCCCGTTGTGGGTTTAGTGGGTCGTAACCATGGGCAACAGTTTCTCACAATAATGCAGGCCCATGGGGGAATAGTAAGTCTATATATCTTAAACAGTATATTATCAGCACAATATAATGCACCAGTTTAGACCTACTGTAGTCTTCCTTAAAGCGTAACTGTCATTTCAGGGTCATTTTTCTGAAAACATTAAATATCAACAGTACAAGTGATTTTAAGAAACTCTGTAATAGGTTTTATGTACTAAAAGAGTTTCCTTCTGGACTGAAAAAGCAATCTCCCAGCCTCCCCCCTCACATCAGATGAAGCAGGATTTCTGTGTCCATTATGTGGCTATGGAGAGGGGAGGGGCTGTTCACGGAGCAGTCCTGCACAGCACAACACCCTGCAATCTTCTCTCAGTAGGTTCATAGATAAGCACTGACCTTTCTGACCCCTGAATCCTGCGGTTTAGGTGCCCAGACAGTCTACAAACAGCTGACCTTCATGTCACCTCTTCCTGCTCCCTCATCTCCCTCGGCCCCTCCCCTCTTCATAGGCTTACAATGGAGAGAGCAGAGCCCGTCTTCACTGGCTTCTCTGTAATGAAGACGTGTTTGCCTGATAATGCACAGATAAGAAGTCAGGGGGGGAGGCTGGGAGATTGCTTCTTGAGTACAGAAGGAGGCTTTTTTGGCTGATGAAACCTATTACAGAGTTTCTTAAAATCGCTTATACTACTGATTTCTGCAATAAAAAAAAAACATGACAGTTACGCTTTAAGGCACAACCCTATTAATGTTACCTGTCTTGCCATATTTTTGTCGCTGCCTTCTTTAGACCTACACCCGCCTGCCCCTTCCATGGAAATGAGTGGATTCTGTAAAAAGAGGTGCAGGGTTGTGAGGGCTGACATGTGGATATTCGATAAGGGTGAATTGACGTGTCGGATTTGTTACATCTTATATATGGGTGGGGGTCATTTTGGTTGCAAGCACATTGATTTCCACAGGCCCCATTCAAAAAACATTTTAGAACAAATCTGCTCTGTGTGAATTTACTCTAAAAGTAACAAGCAGAAGGCAAAATGGGAATTTTAAAAAGCACATTTATGTTGTATGGTTCGGCCATTTAACACATCTAGAGAATAGAAATATTGTACAAGTAATGGGACAACAACTCCCATCATATCATCTGTATAATAATAAATGCATTTGGTGTATATAGCTGTACTTCAATCCAAAATGTTTTAAAGGGGTTGTCCGGCGAAAAAAAATTATTCACAGAATAACACACATTACAAAGTTATACAACTTTGTAATGTATGTTATGTCTGTGAATGGCCCCCTTCCCCGTGTCCCACCACCCCCACCCGTGTACCCGGAAGTGTGGTGCGCTATACATTACCTGTCGCGTGCCGACCACGGTCTCCGATCGTCAGCAGTGACGTCTTCTTCGGGAGCTTGGCGGATCTTCCCGAGTGCCGGCCGCCCTCTGCAGCGTCATCCGAAGCTCAGCCGCGATTGGCTGAGCATAACTGTGCTCAGCCAATCGCGGCTGAGCAGCTGATGACGTGGCCGCGTCATCAGCCGCTCAGCCGCGATTGGCTGAGCACAGTTATGCTCAGCCAATCGCGGCTGAGCTTCGGATGACGCTGCAGAGGGTGGCCGGCACTCGTGAAGATCCACCAAGCTCCCGAAGAAGACGTCACTGCTGACGATCGGAGACCGTGGACGACACGACATGCGGTGAGTATAATGCACCACACTTCCGGGTCTAGCGTGGGTGGGGGGAAACACGGGGAAGGGGGCCATTCACAGACATAACATACATTACAAAGTTGTATAACTTTGTAATGTGTGTTATTCTGTGAATAATTTTTTTTCGCCGGACAACCCCTTTAATGTACATTTTTTTTTACTACAGCGTTTAGGTTCTTTTTTTATGGGGCTGTTTGTAATATCCACATTTTTTTTTTTTTTGCAACAATTTCTTTTTGTGATGGACTATTAGTATGAACTTTATCTGTCAATTATATACAATGTAGGGGAGGCTGATTCAGCGTTCAGCAGAGATTAGTGAGGCATAAGGCTCTTGTTTTACTGCTGTCGGTAGCATAAATGATGCCTATTCTGAGAGTTGATATGGTTGTGATGGAATATATACATATATATATATATATATATATATATATATATATATATATATATATATATGCAAAAGTCTGTTTGTTGGTCAGCTCACCTGCTGTGGTATAGCCGTCGGTGCACGGTAAGACCCGGAGCCAGGGTCACAGCATACCAGAGAAAAAAAAGTCCAGCACCAGGTCGGCATATACCATTAAAATTCCATACTTTATTAGACAATCTTCACATAGGACTACTGTCCTATGTGAAGATTGTCTAATAAAGTATGGAATTTTAATGGTATATGCCGACCTGGTGCTGGACTTTTTTTTCTCTGATATATATATATATATATATATATATATATATATATACAGTTTGGTATCACCATATTTGTAGATGTAAAATAAACTGCCCATTTACAGTCCCCCTCCCAATTCTACATGCCATTTCTGTCTGTAATGTATTGGCCCATGTATTGCACCTTGTGGTGTTAAATAAGGCTACATTAAAGGAGAAGTCCAGCAAAAATATATATTACAGTATTGTATTGCCCCCCAAAAGGTATACAAATCACCAATATACACTTATTATGGGAAAATAAACGGCACATAAAGGGCCTTTTTCCCTGCCCTTACTACTGCATCAAGGCTTCACTTCCTGGATAAAATGGTGATGTCACTTCCTGGATAACATGGTGATGTCACTTCCTGGATAAAATGGTGATGTCACGACCCGACTCCCAGAGCTGTGCGGGCTGTGGCTGCTGGAGAAGATGATGGCAGGGGGATGCTCAGTGTCCCTCCAGTGCCCTGTGTCCCTCTGCCATCATCCTCTCCAACAGCCACAGCCCACACAGCTCTGGAAGTCTGGTCGTGAAAACATTATTTTATCCAGGAAGTGACATCACCATGTTATCCAGGAAGTGACATCACCATTTTATCCAGGAAGTGACATCACCATGTTATCCAGGAAGTGACATCACCATGTTATCCAGGAAGTGAAGCCTTGATGCAGTAGTAAGTGCAGGGAAAAAAGCACTTTATGTGCATTTCCCGTAATAAGTGTATATTGGTAATTTGTATAACTTTTAGGGGCAATACAATACTATAATAAATATTTTTGCTGGACTTCTCCTTTAATTTTACACACCCTATTTACAGACAGCACCTTGTGCCATTGCACGATGGTCCACAAGGTACTGCATGCTTTCCTATGCTTACTTGTAGAATTAATATGGAGTTACAGACGCATGAGTCACTTCTCACAGTATTTCACAAAAATAGTTGCAGAATCAGCCATTGATTTCAGTTCAGAAAATCATGAATCCGACTTTTAGGGCATGTAGTTTAAAGCGGTACTGCCATTGATGTAAACCAGGGATGAGGAACCTTCGGACCGCTAGCCTTTGCAAAACTACAATTCCCATCATGCCTGGACAGCCTTTGGCTGTCCAGGCATGATGGGAATTGAAGTTTGGCAACAGCTAGGGGGGGCCGAAGGTTCCTCATCCCTGATCTAAACTTTTGACTTGTCATCCAGACCAGAGATTCCCACTGTACAATTCATACTTTTCATGTTTCGAAAGGATTTCAAAAGTTTAGATAAATGAGAGTACTACCATAAATACATTTTTTAAATATATATATATATATATATTATCAGAAAATCAAGTCCAGCCTACCTGACAGATCCACACACTGAGGTCAGCGGAGGGCACCACCACCGCAAACCAGTAACCAAGGAACAGTGGTTGAGCATCACGGTAGCAGTAATATTTTGAAAAATAAAATATAAAAGTTTTGGGCTCACTGGTAGCCATAATATTTAAGCCTATGTTCACACAACATGAACATCCGGCCGTTCCGTGACCCCGGCATCAGTGCGCACCCGCATCAGAGCTTCCCCCTGTACACTATGAAGCAAGCGGCCAGAGCCGCTCGCTTCATAGTGTGAACTGACAGGGTTTCCTACGGCCGCAATTCATTGAATGTCAGTTATTTGCGGGGCCGCACGGGATTCCGGCCGGAGCGTATACGATGTGTGTACGCTCCAGCCGGGATCCCATTGAAGCTAAGGCATTGTTCCACCCCGCAAAAACTATGGCCGTTGTTGACATAGCCTAATTCTATATTGCAAATATATTAGGAACTCCAAAATATCAGGTATAAGTAAGCACCATTAATAAGCCCAAAATGCAATATGGTTTTTAAAATAAAGTTTTACTGTTACCCTATTTCTAGACCATTGTTTCTCAGTTTTTAAAAAATTTTTTATTTCAATTGCACTGTTTGTTTTTACTGTTTGTCATCTCCATTTTTTTAGACAAATTATAAAGAACAATAGAATAAACTCAATTACAGCCTTTTGCAGCATCACGAAAACACAAAATTATTTACACATAAAAAAGGTATAAATAACACTAAAACTTTTTATTGCTGACATGAAGTTGACAGTTTCAGTAAGAATTACACTTTATTTTTTGTGTTGTTGATATATTTACTGTATCTATTGAACTTTCAGCAGCTGGTGCTCCAGGCTATTTTCACATAGTATTATTGTGGTCACATTGTACATCGGTATTTGTAAAGATTTGTGTTTTTGTCATTATTTGGACCCATTATTTGTTTTGATTTACATATATAGATCAGAATACTGCCATGTGAATTTGGCCTTAAAGGGGTTGTCTGGAAAATATTTGAATGTCTAAACATGTTTAGGATGGCAAAAGACTAAAAAAAAAAACCAAAATAAACATACCATCTTCCTGTGCGCCAACCCAATATGTGGGAAGTGTCTGCTCAGCCAATCACTGATTGAGGCCAGTCACTACTGCAGCCACTGATTGGATGAGCAGGCACTTCCTATGTGTCGGCAGAGAGAACAGGAAGCTCTGAACAGCAGGATTGGCAATGTCAAACCACACCATCAGAACCATATTGGTGGCAAGCACATTTTTCTTTTTAGCTTTTGAAGTATTTTGACGTTTCTTCAGACAATTCTTTTAAGTTTTTTTTTAACCCTGTAATGCGATGACCGAGGTTTCGGGGGTACATAGGCACTTTTGAGCAGTTGTTACACCACAGTGTTTCATTATATATTAATATATCTGTAATAGAACCAAACTTTATGTCCTTATATGCAGTTCCTGCCATGAATGTATTATATTTGAATTTTTATATTTGTCGTTTTTTGTTTTTTTAAATTGTCTGTTAAAAAATGCTGATTATTATTTTTGGGGTGGGTATGTCAGCCTTATTGCAATAGGACAGAGGCGATGAGTATCCTGGTCCAACAGTTATGTAGTGACTGTAAATAGATTCATTTTATGGGACATATTTAATTTTTCAAATGCATATTTTATTTAAATATTATGACGCGTCTACTTGTTATCAAAGTGGATCCAACTAATTATTGTATTTTAGTCTATTCTCTAAACATTTCTGTACACTGTAATAATATGGACTTGCACTTGCGTTTTTAAGTGCATATACAGTTTTGTGCACTATTAATAAAGGTAATTTACAAGAACGTCCTGTGTGATTTTTGGTTTTCTCATCAGTTTGTTTGACTTTTTTCTAAAATTTGAACAGGCAGATAAGGCATCATTCTTTTCCCTTAGACTTTATTACTTTAAGGTCATGTTCACACATGGCAAAACATTGGCCATTTTGTGACACTTCAACTTAAAGGGGTTATCCAGCGCTACAAAAACATGGCCACTTTCCCCCCCTCTCTTGTCTCCAGTTCAGGTGTGGTTTGCAATTATAATTTAATTTAATTTAATTGGAATGTGGGCACATTCGGGCGTGCCTGCGCTCCAACTAACCATAGCAGACAATGTAAAGTACGGCCGGGAGTCTATTTCGTGCGGCCGATGTTCACTGAATAGCAGCTGCACAAAATAGACATGTCAATATTCTGTTCGGTCGCATGGAATCCCGGCCGTAGTGTATACAGTGTATACACTACGGCTGTGGTTCCACAGGGGTTAATGCGATCGGCCACTGTGATTAACCAATGGCTGTTGTTTAATAAAAAATCTGCGGCTTCCCAGTTGTTGCAAACTACAACTGCCATCATGCCCAGATAGATCAGAGAATGCTGGGAATTGTACTTTTGTCATATTTGGAGACCCAAAAATTAGGGAATACTGTAATACATGAGAGCTGCAGCTGTCCTATATTATTGTTTTCTCTTTTTCTTTTTTTTATCCCATTATCCAATTTTTATGTTTCAACCTTATTTCACCTACAATGTGCTGTCATATGTATTAGTAACCTAGGCCGACACTGAATTCTGGTAGGTAAATGCAATAAAATGCAATTGTACAAGAATAAAAGATAAATAATTCCTCATCTCCGCTTTTTATTTCCGAATGATGTAGAGAAATGTTACCGCTCTGCCGTACATAGGAACACCGCAGAGAGCAAATATCTGCAATTTGTTTCTTAAAGATTGTATTAAGCTACAAAACACTTCAAATCCCAAATTATAAAGATGATTTGAGGCCAAGTATAAAGAATATGAACAAGGAGGAAAAACAAGACATAAAGGTGACAGATGCCAGTTTAGGTTGCGTTCACACTGTACTGCTTAATGTGCTGGAAAAACTTAGTGTATAGATCAAGTGTATGACTATTTACCTTATGGCGGCCAATAGAATTCAGCTTGTACATTTTTAGGCGGTGTTCAGCTTTCTTTGCATATAGAGGCATCCACATACCATGCGGTAAATATCTTTTTACAATAGAAGCCTATGGGTGATGGATGGAGTTATTCATTGGGCAAATTTAGCCATCAAACGCTGATAATTACCAACCACTTTATACATACAAGCTGAGCTCTGGTTGCTATAGGCCAGGGATTAGAAGCTCTTAGCTATCTCTGCAATCCGCTCATCAGCCTGCTCCCTTTTAACTCACTGCTGCTCCTCCCTGGATGCTGGGAAAATCTGGATCCAGTCCTGGGAAACTTTTCCCAGGACTGGATCCAGCTTTTCCCAGCACCCGGGGAGGAGTGGCGTGGAGCGGCATTGAGTTACATGAAAGCAGGCTGCAGATATAATTACTTGGTTATTACTGTAAATTCCCTCATCTCATCCCTCATCAATGTGCATAAGGGAAAAGTAGTAGTTGGAAGTTTGGATGTTAAAATGTCCGATCCTTTGTTCGTCCCAACCCCTTAGACCCAAAACAGTGTATTATTTTTTCCTGATATACCTTTAACACAGGGATGGGAAACCCTCAGTCCCCCAGCTGTTGCAAAACTACATTTCCCATCATGCCTGGACACCAAAAGCTTAGCTTTGTCTTTACAGGCATGATGGGAATTGTAGTTTTGCAACAGTTGGAGGACCACAGGTTCCCTATCCCTGATCTAAGTGGAGTTCCTCAGCTATACCAGGTCCGTTCCCCCAGTGTCAGTGCATATGCAGCTGTCTCTCTATTGTCTGTAGAAAGTTTCCTAAGACTATCCAAGTGTTCTTGCACATTTCAGGTAATTGCCATTCATTTAAAGTGGATGTGACCATGCAAATGCGGTTCTCTCTTCATTGAGGGTCCATACTGGGCCCAGCTCCACCAATTCGACTTTTATGACCTGTGACTGATATGGGAGGGCTCCTTTAATACACAATAACCTTTGTCACACTTGGGTACATTTTCAGCCATAAGTCGATGAGCTTTCTCAAGCCAAGAGCCTCTCTTATCTATTCACTGCCAAACCCGTATCTGAGATCATCAATAATGACTCAACTGGAAACCAAACCTGGCAATACTTATGGATGACGTGGGATCATTTCATGATGGAGCGAGATTTACAGATCTCGAAGGAAATAAGAACACAGCATTCCCATTCTACAGAGAGGGGATGCACTCACAAAATTCTGTGATTTACTATGAATTAATAAATATTAGTCATAACTATATTTATGGTGTCTACAATAACAGTACCCAGCCAGAGCCGGATAGGCAGATTTTTAATAATCTTTAAAAACACTGCTCATTTTTAATAATATACTTGGTATATAATATACTTTTTTTTCTAGGGGAAAAAGTCTGGTGCTCCCAAGAATTTTTCAAAAGGCAGGGGCAGGGGAGGACCATAATCTGTCATAACTCACCTGTCCTAGTGCCTGTCCAGCACCGAATCGCTACCTTGGGACCCCAACCAGGCTCTGGGATCTCTTCTGAGCTAACGTCCCAACTCAGCTGATGGACTGGCGGCTCAGCCAGTCAGCGACTGGGGCGGGACACCACTCCAGTCACTGATTAGCCGAGTGCACAATCCATCAGCCAGGACGTCATCACAACTCGGGGGGAAAATGCCTTCCGGCAGGGGTCCTGGGGCCGGTCGTGTGGCGCAACGAGGGCACAGGAGGAGATAAGTAAGGACTGTTTATTACATCCCCCCTGCCGGCTACCCATTTCGAAAATGGCCGGTATACCCGTCATGCGGCCGTTAAGGGTGATCAGAGAGGTCTCCCGGAGTGAGCCCTCTCTGCAGCCCACGGTCCCCGGTTGCTATGTGCAGCCAGGGGCCGCGGGTATTAGCTCGCCGGGGCCGGCTAATTAACTATTCAAATGCAGCTGTCAAAGCTGACAGCTGCATTTGTATAGTATCTGTGCCCCTGTCCCTGGTGTCTAGTGGGGGATCTCCCCCAGCAATGCAATTGCAGAGGTGAGATCCTTTCTAATGAGCTGGCTGGGGCTCAGCGTTAGAATGACGCTGATCCCGGCTCGGCAATCTATGTGTGTGGTCTGCAGCAGACCATTATAATAGAGCACCGATCTGATGGATCATTGCTCTATTATATACACAGCATTGATCTCACTGGGAGATCAGTGCTGTGTATATAGAAGTCCCCCTGATGGCTTCTAATTACTGTATGTAAAAAAAGAATAAAGTGTTGTTATTAATAAAAAGCCCACTCCCCTAATAAAAGTCCAAATCACCCCCCTTTTTCAATTTTATAAATAAAAATAAATAAATAAACAAAAGTGTTTGCTATTGCCGCATGCGTAATTGCCTGAAATATTAATTTATTTAATTCATGATCCCTCACGGTAAACGGCGTAAGCGCAAAACAATTCCAAAGTGCAAAATTGCACATTTTTGGTCGCATGAAATCCAGAAAAATTGAAATAAAAAGTGATCAAAAAGTCGCATATGCGCAATCAAGGTACCAATACAAAGTACAAATCATGGCGCAAAAAATGACACCTCACACAGACACAGGTTTTGCAGCATATTTTATGCAAAAATTCAGGCTGTCATTGCAGAGAACAATTAGTGACGCAAAAAATCAGGGCTCATGTGGGTCCGTAGGTATAAAAAATGCAACTGCTATGGCCTTATACACAAGGAGGAAAAAACGAGCCTCAACTCCTATTTACTTTAATATCAGCAGCTTTTTTTTTTTAATGTAGAGCTGCTGGCTGTTTGGTGCAGGTCACTTAATATCTATTTGTTTGCTGCCTTTATAATTGAATAATTGCATAATTGAAGTATCTGTAGTTACCGGAGTGTTACACAGCCACAGTCATAGAATCATCTTTCTTACTTCATCTTTCCCCTTGCTGTAAGCACGCCTTCTGTGTGATGATTGATGGTCCTCCCTGCTGTGACATCAGCTGACAGTCATCAGACAGGAGGCGTGCTTACAGCTAGGGGAGAGATGAAGACAGGAAAGCTAATTCCATGACTCATGGCTGCTGTGTAACACAATGACTCCAGACTTTATTTACTTGCAGCACGGGCTACAGAGTTTACTGTCTAAAAACCTATTACTCACATAGAATAGAATGGATACTAAATGACCTACATCAAACATTCACATTGTGAAAGCTGCTAGTTTACATGGGCTGTGCCACCATTAACAAATTGTCCTTAAAGGGGTAGTGCGGCGGTAAAGAATTATTCACAGAATAACACACATTACAAAGTTATACAACTTTGTAATGCATGTTATGTCTGTGAATGGCGCCCTTCACCGTGTCCCACCACCCCCACCCGTGTACCTGGAAGTGTGGTGCGCTATACATTACCTGTCACGTGCCGACACCCGTCTCCGATCTTCAGTCAGTGACGTCTTCTTCGGCCGGCTGGTGAACAGCTCCAACTGTCCCGAATGCCGGCCACCCTCTGCAGCATCATCCGATGCTCAGACGCGATTGGCTGAACATAACTGTGCTCAGCCAATCGCGGCTGAGCACAGTTGTGACGTGCCGGGGGGGGGGGGGGCGGCGGCAGGGATTCGGCCGTCCGAAGATGACGTTTGGCACAAAATGGCGGACAGCCCTCGACACGGATCAGGTAATGTATAATGCACATCACACTTCCGGGTACACGGGTGGGGGGGGTGGGACACGGGGAAGGGGGCCATTCACAGACATAACATACATTACAAAGTTGTATAACTTTGTAATGTGTGTTATTCTGTGAATAATTCTTTACCGCCGCACTACCCCTTTAACCATGTGTATATTTGTAGGGAGTTTTACCACAGAGACTTTCTTTTAATGAATAGGATTCCCTAAGCTTCTGCCTATGGGGTAGTGGTCATATATTTGCATTGCTATTCTGTTCATTGTCTGTGCAGCTGCCACAGATAACCAAGTACAGTACTCAGCCATCTTTAGTACAGTTATGTGCTAAATAATATAACACAGAGTAAAACTGCCTCTGAAAAAGGGGTATGGGCGGACAGTATATTCAACTTTAGTGATCAGTGCCAGGCAGTAGCTGCCAAGGCTAATAAAATAATGGGATGCATCAAAAGAGGTATAGATGCTAAAGATGAGAACATAGTTTTGCCTCTTTATAAATCACTGGTCAGACCACACATGGTATATACTGTGTACAGTTTTGGGCACCGGTATATAAGAAGGACACAACTGAACTGGAGCGGGTGCAGAGGAGGGCAACAAAGGTTGGGTGGGTTACAGTACCAGGACAGGTTATCAAGCTTGGGGTTATTTACACTAGAAAAAAGACGTCTTAGGGGCGATCTGATCACAATGTACAAATATATGAATGGACAGTACAGAGATCTTTGTAGTGGTCTTTTTACGACTTGTCAGAAGAAATGAAGCCATTTCTGTAAACATGTCCTGATGTTTCTTCCAATCCCATCATGTACATGGCAAATAACTTCATATGTCTGCACTTTGTTACACATTGAACCTCTTGTGACGGCTTATGTTTATGAAGCTTTTAGTATTAAAATCACCTGGATAGAACACATGGTTTTTCAGTAACCTGGGGTCATACACAATGTAATATATATTCATTTAACAAAGGATATTATGTCTACTTACAATCTAAGTTTTGCAGACGTAGAGAAAATAGGATAGTTCATTGCACTGTGAGCACAGCACTATAGTGAGCACAGTCAATAGTGAATATTTAAGAAACTTTGTAACACATTGTATCTTACTAGAGGCAGATGCCATTTTCTCCATTTATGAGCCAATTCAAACTCCATCTTGAAAAATGAGATGGATCATCAGTTCACTGAGGGATCAGATTACATGTTGCCCATAGAAGTCAGTGAGGATGGAAGAAAGGGGGAGATAGATAGAGACACAAAAACGCTACCAGATCTAGTAAAGTGTTTTACTGTATAACCCCAGTACATAAAGTCCTGTGCAGGGACATGTTGATATTTTTTTTTACAATTTTTACAATTGATTCAAATCAACTTAAAAAAAAAAAAAAAACATCAGAAACCAACAAACCATTATGTACATTGAATAACTTGAATCCATTCAGTACCTGAACTCTTGACTCACGGAGAGGTAGAAAGCTCACTGACTTATCCAAGCTTTACCTTTTTATTGACCAAATTCTAATAATCACTTCTATCAATTGAATTTCTTATTTTTTTATTTTTTATTTTTTTATTTTATTAATATTTTTCAAAGATACAAAAAATACCATTGCCCTGTGTTAATTTTGCAACGACTATACCACAGTCTGGAATGTCTTACCGTTTGGTGCGGAATCCCCATTGTTAGGGAGTAGATCCTCCTACTTTCAGGTGCTGTAGTGAAATAGTGCAGAGACTGATCCTATGTGCGGACATACTACTGACGTATTAATACAGTATCATTATATTACTGTTCTTTCCCAGAGCACATTGTCTTTATACAGGGATGCGAGGGAGAAGGAGGACAAGAAAAAAAACCAAATGGTGGAAATATCCATATTCTAAAAGTAAACTTGAATCTTGGGACAGGAAGCAAAAAACTAGATAAAAGGTAATAAAGTGTACACATAATATGAATAGAACACAAAAATATGTGGTGGGTTACAAATTTGCTACCGGTTGAATATGAATTGTAACAATTCGTATGAAAACCGAGTCCTTAAAACATACAGGTTGATTGCTCTTCCATAGTAGCAGACTTTTTTTTTTCTTTTTTATATCTTCAGGACGGGTTAGAAACAAATTTTCCAATTGCTCTTACAGTCTGATCATCCAGTCCGATGATTTACAGGGGAGAAATATTACAATAAAGGGAAGAGTCCGTGACGATTGTCTCCATATGTAAACATCAGCTAACCAGGTAGTTGTGCATTTCTCTGGAGTTAATACTTAAAACCACTCCTGAGTGATTACCTGTGGAGAAGGAAATGGAGAGAACTGTTACATTGATCAGTTATTCCTTACATTAAAGGGGTACTCCAGGGGGAAAAACTGTGTCAGAAAGTTTTACAGATTTGTAAATTACTTTTATTTAAAAATGTCTAGTCTTCCAGTACTTAGCTGCTGAAGGCCCTGCAGGAAGTGGTATATTATTTCCAGTCTGACATGGTGCTCTCTGCTGCCACCTCTGTCCATGTCAGAAACTGTCCAGAGCATAGAAATCCTCTACTGCTCTGGACAGTTCCTGACATGGACAGAGGTGGCAGCAGAGAGCACTGTGTCAGACTGGAAAGAATACACCACTTCTGCAAGACATACAGGAGCTGACAAGTACTGGAAGACTTGAGATTTTTACATTGAAGTTATTTACAAATCTGTATTAACTTCCTTAAAAAAATTTTTCCTCAGGAGTATCCCTTTAAGTTTTTATAAATAAAATATATGGAAAAAAGGATAATTTTACCACGAAAACATAAAATAAAATGGTGCAGTAACAACAGAAAAGAAAAAAGAAACACTGTGCTCTTATCCATGGTGGCTCATGGATGTTTTGGTGAGTCGGTGGGGATCATCTATCAGTGGCAAGGTGTATCAATTGTCCGGTGGGCATTAAAGTGTAACTCCACTTTAAAACATTGCCTAAGTGTCTTTAAACTTGCTAAAAATTGTAACAGTTTGATAAACTTTTCTGTTTTATTTATCTTGTAGACATCTTGAGATGCCATTTGTTCAGATGACTTGTTCAGACTGCATGAAAATGATGACAGGTTCCCATAAATGTATAAATGACTAGTTATTCTCTATCACTTCCCATAAAATACAAGCAGTGTCCAGGTACCTGTGTCTCAGCTACTAAAGTATAGAGTTGTCAGGTGGCTGAGGAATCTCTCGCCAAAGTTTTTAGCTGGGTATTGTGAATCTACATTGTAATTTTATATGTTACAATGCAATTTCTGCATACACTGAGGTATTAATAAAGTACAAGGGTTAAAACATTGCTCTTTATTGCCACCACTAGTGCATTGTATATGTAAAGGATGTTTGGAGCCTTGGTCACATGACCTTTCCTCTGAAAACTTCTGCTACAATCAACTGTAAAATCCTGTCCCTGCTGTGAAAAGGAGATTTGTCTATTCAGAAGAGGGAAATTAGCTGTGCAAGGACTCTTCTGCCATCACTTAACTAGTGTGTAACTTTAAAACCCTGTTCCATGGGATAATTTATTGCCTGGATTTTGCAGTGTATTACAGTAAGGTTCACCCCTGTTTGCAAGTTAACAGTGTGTCTGGATTGTCATGTAACATCATGCCCCCCCCCCCCCTCAAGACACATCACTGAAGTGTACCGCAGGGTCAAGTTTGCAGACCCTCATTCATAAGCTAGCAGCTACAGATGTGAGTACAAGATAAAAGAAACGGATATGCAGAGTTACACTGTACTATACTGTTAAAAAATGGAGTTCCACTTTAAGGGTGCATATAATCTTGAGGGACAAAGGGATGGGAGTAGACATCCACCTAGCATGCCACTGACCTGCGATTGAACACTGGCAGGCACCGACAATAAAGGGACCTTGTAGCTGCTCAAGAATCCTCCTCTCCCAGAATGTGTCACTGCAAGGCAATGGTGTGGAGGAATCCCAAGGTTGGGCCGTAAAAAAACAAACAAACAAGCAAAAATAAAGTATATGGGAAAATGAAGTAGAGGATGAGTGAGAGCTTCTTGATGGATGCTGAATGGATGGCTGCTCAATGACATAAAGGGCCACTAAGTCAATCCAGTAGAAGGTGGCTGATGTTGCCAATTTTCCAAAACTTCCTAATCCATCAGACAGCTGTAGATGTGTATTAGAGGTACTATAGTAACCTGCATGTTTTGGGTCCTCTCCTTCCCTTTGTTGGTTTTTGTACATTTAGCACTTTTTCCCTCTGTGTGCCTCTGCGTGGTGGGCGGGTCATCTTGGTGTGATGTCGGAGCTGTGCATTGATCTCAGCCAATCAGATGTCACCTTCTTCTGCAGCTCCTCCTTCATTTTGTTGTTTAACGCTGTAAACCTGCAGCTGCACCTCCCCTCTCTTTCTTATATTTGCTGTTTTACAGTAGATGGATTTTTGGGGAACTGAGGAGGGTTTCTTTTGGAGAGAGGTGAGGAACTTTTCTCCAAAACTTTTGTGAAAGAATAAAACCCTATGAAACTATTCTCCAAATACCTCCAAAATCACCCCTCCCTACGTATTTTGTCAATGTACATAATGGGTCCTAATGATTCTAGTTTTGACCAATACCAAATGAACATGTTTTTTAACATGTTCCTTAGACCTCCTGTAGTACATCATTCCTAAATATATATATACATTTTTTATTGTTCTCAGGTTTAGTGGTCCTTTAAAGGTAAATAAAATCAAGCCATGAAATTTAATGATTTTGTAAAAGTAACATTCAAAGATGGGCAAATCATGAAAAATATTTTTCCTATTTTGCGGGAGACTCTTATTTTTTTGTTGGCCATGTTGCATTATTAGGGTGGAGATAAAATTTTTTTTACTGATCTACAGGTAGAGATGTAAGACAAGCCACTGCATGCAACCACTATTCACGTGACATTCATACTATCAGACAAAGCAACAGAAGATACTAGTGGATATTGCACAGTAACAATAAGATAGATTACAGAAAACTAGTACAGGACATTATAATATGGTTTTGACCAATACACCATCAAGGACATGGACACCCATGCTGCACAATTAGATCAGTCAGGCTGGGTCCACATGATATGCTGGAAGTTGTAGCTTAGCATTGCTATAGAGCAACTGGTCTGTTCCCTTATTTATTTCTTATAGGAAATAGTAGATGCTAATATGTACCAAGAACAATAGATGTGGTCCCTGTTAGATGAGTCCACTGTGCTGATAGTAAAACTATTATCCAAACGCAGTGTATCAACATGTGCATATACTGAGAGAACAGGCGGCAGGGGAATAAGGGTTAGGCGCTAAAATAAAGTAGGTAAATGATATAAGGGAAGAAGCTACTGTATGTAGTACTGGCAAAATGTAGGACCGCCATGTTAAACTCACCAGAAACATCTAGTAGCTATCTTAATTTTTTTCTAATGTCAGCCATGAGACATAAAATTAGTTTGTATGTTTTATTATCTCTCATTCAAATGGGCTTGACCCATTTGGACAGTCTAGTGGTCAACAAGATTTACTCTATAGGGGTACATACACACTACGGAATTTCTGCATGTCAATTGTTTGGGTGGATGGCGGAATCCACCGGCAAATATCATTGAGTCTATGGAACTGGTGGGATTTCATGCAGAGGCCGCCTGGCGGAATCCGCTTGAAGTCTTAGCGGAAATTCTGTAGTGTGCACTTACCCTAAAAGGGATTGACCCATAAGGATTGCCCCTGTCCATAAACCTTATCAGGGCATTTGTATGTCTTGCATGGTGGCTTCTCTCTTGGTATTCTTTTTATTTATGTAAAATGAGAAGAATACGAGTAACCACTGAGAAGATCCAAGGTATCAGAAGTCTTAGTTATAGGGAGACCTGCATTTTTATGGTCATGTTAAAGGGGTGTTCTCTTTTCACAAAATTATCCCCTATCAGCAGAATAAGCAATAACTAGCGGATTGGCGGAGGGTTGCTGGGACCCTCACTGATCCCATGCTCTGCCAGAACTTTATACCTTCATTTCCTATGGGGCTCTGAATTTTGCTGAGCACTCTCCAATGTTTAGAAGCCCTATAGAGAATAGGGTGCTGGTCATGGATGTGCGTTTGCCACAATTTTTCTGCATTCTTGGGACAGACATATCCCACAAGATAGGGCATATAACTTTATTTAATGAGAATACCCCTTTGAGCCTTGGCAATTGGATTCTGCAATGAAACAGCATAATATATCCCACCCCATCCATCTTATTACCACTTTGCCATTACCTCTTGCATTTCCTAGCGTTTGTGTGTCCAAGTCATCATCAATGAACTCTTCTCCCTGGATGATATTTTGCGTGTCTTCGCTGTGATTCACAGGACTTGTCATCTCCTGCTCCTTCTCATTGTGCATCTGAGCATAGACGTTCCTGCCTGGCATTTTCCTGTGTCACACATAACAACAGCATTGAAGAACTGGATCTCTTTATATGTGTGTATATCTAAGGCAATCATTGGGTGTAGTATACAGTAAGCTTCCTAGACAGTTTATCATGACCCTATACACTTCAAGGGGCTGCTGGGATAGAAATACAGAGGAAACGTTGAGCCTTTACCACTATAAAGGTATAGTAAGTGAATCAGAACAGAATATTAGGCCATAAACCAACATGGTGGATGTCCATACGTTAACAAATAAAATAAAGAAGTGAGTTAAAAGATGATTCGGCAGACAAAATGACGTTAAGATACGCTCATCTCTAGCTGTCAGTGTAATGCACAGGTGAGCCAGGTCCTTTTTGTTGTAGCCCTCAGATATGGCTAATTGAGGGGTACTGAGCAAAAGACTCCCCTTTATAACATCCATATGCCTTATTGGAGCTTTAGAATCAATGGAATGAACACAGCGCATTGCGCATGCTCAGCCGGCACTGCATTCATTTGCCTACACCAGAGAACCACCACTCATACACTTCTATTAGACTTAGGGTACAAACCCACACACCGTATACGCAGCAAATACGCAACAAATACGCAGCAGATTTGATGCTGTGTTCAGTTATTTAGATCTAATCTGCTGCGTATCTGCTGCGTATCGCAGCAGTAAATACGCAGCGTATACGCCGTGTGTGTTTGTACCCTGATTAAACTGATCTTTCTATAGGAGTATTCATATAAAACACTGCTAATCCTAGATAGATGTAACTTGCCTCTTAAATTTATAAAGGATGAAAGCTCCAACCGCAACAAGACAGATGGCAAAGATAATCACTATAGCCCAATAGCCGCCAGTTCCTCCAATCGCTCGTGATTCTGCAGGAGAAAGTATATTGTTTTGGTTAATAAGTGCAGTATGATGGATCCTAGGTGGGATGAAAGACTTGGGTTGCATATGTATACCCTTACTCTGAATACCCCCTGACTGGAAAAAGTGAATTTACCCTTTAAATTTTGTATAAAGGAATGTATGAGGGAGATTTTTCTGGTGTTTCCTAATCTTCAATCACTTTTGAGAAGTTGGTCAAATTTTATGCACATATAAAATATATTCATTGCACCAAACAAACAAAGGATTCCCCTAATAGGTTTTTAGATCTCTGCTCCTCATTGATTTGGGATCAGCCATATTTACTTCCAGGGCGTGACAATCTGACCTGGTCATATGAAGATTATGGTCTGAACAGGTTTTTCACCAAATGGAAGTAAACAATGGTAATTCCTATTCAATGAGAGTTGCAGAACTTTGCAGTGTTGATCCAGCGGAAGACAAAGAACTTATTTGAACTAGGTCCAATTGCCTTCCTTTTTTTTTTTTTTTGAGGAAAAAAGATCAACTTACCATTTTAAGCAAATATAGATCTTAAGGTTAAAACTTTTACAGTAATTTAAAAACTTTTAACATGTCATAAGTTTGAATAAAAATCGTATATATTGTAAAGTCAGTGGATCGATAGACTGAAAAATTTGAAAAAAAAAATCAGCTACTATTTTATTATTTCTAGGCGTTCTATGTCTGTCAACTTATATAGTAAGTACAGAAATGTGGAACACAACAACAGTAAGAAACAAAATGTACCAACTTACCATCTCAAACAATCATGGATCTTAAGGTTAAAGTGTTACTGTCATTTAAAAAGGTTTTGGTGCTGAGACCCCCACGATCACTAGATGGAGCCTGAAGAAGAGCGCACTCCCCAGCTTGGCACTTGATTTTGTCTCATTACAGGAGATGGGCTCCGGAAATGGTGTGTTTACAAAGACAGATTTTTAAAGCCAAAGCCAGGAAGAGACTATAAACAGAGAACAGATCATAAAGGAAAGACTGAGATTTCTCCTTATCAAATCCATTCCTGGCTTTGGCTTCATATACCTGTCAGATAATCTGTCTGTGAAACACACCATTGTAAGGGACCTTATCCGTTGCAAAGTGTCAGCGCGATCAGCAAGCCAAGAGGTGAAGCTAACAGCCCCACCCTCCTCCTTTCTATAACTAGAGGTCATGGGAGTCTCTGAGAGGTTTACCGATCAGAAAAAGTAAAAACATTTAACTTTTCAAAAAAAAAAGTGTCCATCTAGTTAATGGGTCTTCAAACTGTGGCCCTCCAGCTGTTGCAATACTACATTTCCCATCATGTCTGGACAGCCAAATCCAAAGCTTTAGCTGTCCGGGCATGATGGGAATTGTGATTTTACAACAGCTGGAGGGCTGCAGTTTGGAGACCCATGATCTAGTTTAACCCATAATCCTATATAGCTTAGCAGAAAGACAATGTAATTTTAAAATCAATAAATATTTGTTGTCTCTGAAAATAAGACAGGGTCTTATATTATTTTTTTCACTGAAAAAGGCTAAGGCTTGTTTTCAGAGAAACACAGTATTCCCCTACACCGTAGCCCCACTCTATAGGTAGTTTGCCTTCCTACTGTATGTTCCACTGTTGTTAGGCTCTGATACTGTAAGTTCCCCTATAGTTAGGCCTCCATAGTATATACCTCCCCATCCCTCTGTAGTTGTCCCCCCCCATACTGTATACATCCCCACTCTGCAGGTAGCCCCACATACTGTATACCTTCCTCCCCCCTCCTCTTTAGTTGTTCCCCAATACTGTACACCTCCCTCTCCTTCTGTAGTTGTTCCCTCGTACTGTATACATCCCCTCTCTGCAGGTAGTCCCCATACTTTATACCTCCCCCCTGTGGTTGGCCCATGTACCCTCTGTCCCCCCATATTCAATGTCCCCTACTGTGCATCTTCTTACCCCTCCTGCCTCCCCTGCAGCTTGTGTTGAGCAAGTGGGGGCGGAGCATAACAAGTCTGGCACTGATTGGCCGATACTCAGCACCCAGTGTCAGGGGTCTGGTCAGCTGACTGTAACTAGGGCTGATATTTCACGCCTACTCCAAAAAGCCTACAACATGAAGCTAGGTCTTATTTTAAGGCAGACACAGTAGATGAACCATAATGATTGAATTTAGTGGAATAAAACCTAAAAGAGATGCAAATGTCTATAAAAAACATAAAATTAACAGTATACCTGATTCAGAATCACTTAATGTTACTAGAACCCAAAATCCACCTCTGAGGAAGAACGTGATATTATGTGCATTCAAGGCCTGTTTTATCACCGATATCCTCTGAAAGAAGAAACAAAGGAAAGAACATCAATTCTGAATTATTGTTATTCATTTCAAATTGCCGATAAATCCAGAAATCCAGTGTGGGATTAAATTCACTGCCAGACTAGAGAAGAGCAAACTTTGAGTCCATTCAGTTTTGCCGAACCCCAACTCTCAATATTTGATTACTGGTGCCTGAAGTAGTTGGGTGCAGCCCTAAGGCTCCCTTGATAACATGTATACAACCATAGGCCATAGACTGTATGCATGTTTTAAGGACTGCATCTGACTTCTTCAGCCCCCAGTCATCAAATGCAGAGAGTTCAGACACACTCATTCACTCATGTCTATCCCAGAAATCATCATTGCAGTACGTATAAAAAAAATAAACCAGTAAAATAGAAAACAGTTAAATAAAAAAATAAAATAGGATCTATTATTATTTAAATCAGTTGATCACTAGATTGAAAGGAAATTTCTTTTAATTAAATTTAATTCTAGGCTTTCTCTATCTTTTATTGTATACAGTAAGTACAGAAATGTACAAAACAAGAGCAACAAACAAAACATAAAAAAGCAACAACAAAAAAAAATTAAATTAATTCCTCTAATATTCCCATTATTAATTCTAGATGCGGAAGCTGATTGATGATCGTCCATAAATATTTATAAAACTCCAGATGAATCATTTAACATCTTTAATTAAATTTACTGTCAGACAATAGAAATAAAAAGATCACAGCCGTCACAAGGGTCTGTAAGGCAAAACGTTAATCCCGCCATTCATCTCTCGGCAGATAAGGAAACGATTACCTGAAACAATATCATAGCGCTGCTGAATTATTAATGCTTTTAACTAAGCGCGTTACTTCAGCGACATCATTATACAATCAAAATATAATTATGATAGCATCCGGAAAAAAAAACCAAAGCTGTAAATATATTCATCCTCTTATCTACAACAAGCATTCAATTAATCTTCAGCAACAAAAGACCGGAACGGGTACAGTATACAAATGAGAAAAACGCTGCCTGCATATATTAATCCCCGGGTAACACGTTCAATGTTAATGGCTCAGGCCAGGCCAGGCCAGCATTTCATCTGACTGTACACTGTGGGATATACAGCTTTCAGGATAGCAATGAGAAATAAGTGATATTAAAGGGGTACTCCAGGGGTGAACATTTAATTTTTTGTTTTGTCACCAACATTTGTTTCGAGAACTGCAGGGCTGCTCAAGCCCTCGTCACCATTGCCATTAACACATTAACTGACAGATAACGTTGGTGGAGATAGGGATCAGGTGTGATGCAAAATCACTGCCTGGCCCCTTTGGTCTAGGAGAGATAAGCAGCAGCCAGAGCTCTCTGGCTGCAGCTTAACCCTCCCCTACCCATGGAGATCACAGGATTATTTGGCTGTGCCGAATGTTCCCCTGTATGGGGAGGACGGATAAGATAACAGATGACTGAATTAATAATTGGCCTTTAATACTAGGGTGAGGAAGGAAATTGTACACTGCACCACAGTGTGTAGAGAATTGGGAGCGCATACATTGAGGACAGCTCACATTGACTGTAGATAGGGAGGAAAGCACATGTAAGGTAGTTTTTCATCTAACTGTAGCATTTCATCTAACTGTACACTGTGGGATATGTAGTTTTCAGGATATCAATGTGAAGTAAGTGATATTAAAGGGGTAACATTTTATTCTTTATACATTGCTTTAATAATGTTATATTACTTTTTATTAGAACTTTATTAAAAATAATTTTCTGTGTTTATACTGTTATATGTTGAGTCGCAGCAGTAAGGAGTGACACTGTGAACTACAGGGCTGCTCAAGCCCTAGTCACCACTGCCATCAACACAGAGCTACTGTGACAGGGCTGACAGATGATGTTGGTGGAGATGGGGATTGGGTGTGATAGAAAATCACTGCCCAACCCTTTTGTACTAGGAGAGACAAGCAGCAGCTAGAGCTCTCTAGCTGCAGCTTAACCCTCCCCTCCCCATGGAGATGACAGGATTGTTTGGCTGTGCCAAATGTTCCTGTGTTTGGGGAGGATGGGGGAGATGTCTGAATTAATAATTGGCCTTTAATATTAGGGATAGCAGCAGAGTGAGGGTGGAAATTGTATACCGCACCACAGTTCGTAGAGAGTTGGGAGTGCATACATGGAGGACAGCACACATTGGCTGTAGATAGGGAGGAAAGCACATATAAGGTAGTTTGCAAAGAAGAATTGCATTGGGGTATGAAGAGTTGTTGCATATTGTACACTCCTGAGCCCATAGATCACACATTCAACATGTATTACTGGGGGGCACTCTTTTAATACAGAGCACGAAAAGAAAGCTTAACGAATCACATTGCTTTACATTGTAAAATAAATTAACACGAGGTTGTCATGTGCTGTGGGTGCAGCTAGGAGGGGGCCTCTGGGACCATACTGAGTGAGGAGGGGGCCTTAGGGGACCTTACTGGAGAGAGGCTCTAAGTTGCTTCTGTAAACTCACTATGACATATACAGCCATCCTTGGGAGGGAAGATGCTTTACTAGACTAACATAACATCCCAGTATTATATGTCCTGCTTGCTTTATTGAGGACAATTCCATTTTCTGGTGTAGATTGCTGTCCTTGCCTCTTGATGCATGACAAACAGAAATATTTTGTTGGACGGCAATTTTTCTCTGCTCGCCGCTGGTTTTAATACATCTGGCACCAGAAAGAAGGAAAGCAGAAATATTCACGTCGTAAAGGTATTCTCATAACAAGTGATGGCTGGAAGCTTCCCGGGACTGTGGAGTGATTTACAGTAAGTGCTCCTGTACTGTACCTTGTCGGTGGGAACGCTTCTCTTCCTTTTCGGCTGATTTGTAGGTGGTAGTAGGTATAAGTCAGCGGCTGTCGGTAATCCGGGCTTCACCACTGTCACCAGAGTTTGCTCGGGAATATTTGTCTCCTGTAAATGTATGAGACGAATTACATTATTATTATATGGGTAGAGAAATGGAGGGGCATGTGGTGTACAGTAATTCTGATGGCGGTGACAAGGGAGATAGCACTAAGATTATCCAATGGGCAACTCATTCAGAGAAATTGTTCCGATGGTTGTGAATCCGATGATACATTTCTGCATTTATCCACTCAAAAAATTATTAGTTAAGGTGTAGAACTGAAGCACTGGAAGAAAGGGCAACAGTAATATGCTACAGTATTAATGGGTCACCAATTGCACTGCAATAGGACATAACAATAACGAAATACCGGTGTATAAGACGACCCCTGACTTTTAAAAAGATTTTCAGGGGTTCATCTTAAACGCCGGAAAATGTTAACCCCTGCCTGACTACAGTAGGGTTTACCAGCTGGAGCCGGGATGCGGCCAGGCAGGGGTAAACTTAAGCAGGAGGCAGGAAACCCCCTCCGCCGCCCGATTCCCCACTGAAAAAAAAAAACAACAACAAATCAACTCACCTGTCGCCCGTTCCCAGCAATCGCACATTTCCCGTCTTATTCCCAGTGCAGGCAGCGCCTCCAAGCTTCTCCGATGAGACGTTTGGCTGCCCGGGAGAGCTTCGGAGACCTCTGGTGCAGGTAGTGTCTCTGAATCACACTGCCTGCGCCAGGAACATGACGGGAGATGCGTGGCTGCTGGGAACAGGTGACAGGTGAGTTGAATATTTTTTTTTATAGTGGTCGTCGCATATGGTGGGGATGTGACCGTTTTTTAGCTCCCCCGCCATATGCGGTGACCATTCCTGGCATATAAGACAACCCCCGACTTCTGGGCAGATTTTTTGTTGTTAAAAAGTTGTCTTATATGCCGGAAAATACGGTAATAATAATAATACTAAGGTCTAGAAGGTCATTTGTGGGTCATCCCATAAGAAATAGACCCTAGTGGTCAGTAACTGGCTCCAATATCACCTCCAAATGGGGTTGTCTTTTGCTTGAACTTTGGGTCCCATTACTGTGTGTTACCCTGGGCCTACTGGAGGGTCAAAATGGAATGATAATCGCTACTTAGAGTATAATGGGAGCTATTACTGTTCTACCCATTAAAGGGGTATACTCATCTGGGACACCTATGGCATATCCACCAGATATACCATAAGTGTTTTCTAGGTGCATGTTCCTCTTATCCTCAAATCAAGAGCTCCCGGCTCCCTCTGGCCTGTTTGCGACTGCTGGAGGTGGTCAGGAAGCTGCAATTTGTGTAGCTCCCGATAACTTTAATGGGAGTTGCACAAACAGCATAACACATGAGCTATCAGTGTCCCAGATGGGTATTTCCCCTTTAGAAGCGCAGCAAAGTTTTCTTTGTCATTTTCATTATTTCTTCTTTGTCTGTAACATTTTTCCTGTCAATAGAGCCGTAGGAGGGCTTGTTTTTTGAGGGACAAGTTGCAACTTTTAATGGAACCTTTTATTTTCCCTTACAATGTATTGTGAAACTAAATAAATGTGTATGCATCGAAAAAGGAAAAAAAAAAAATTAAATAAAAAGCATTGCTTTGCTTTGCCACATTCTGATCCATATAGCTTTTTAAAATTTCCTAACTATAAAGCTATGAGGGTGCCCGTGTTTTGCGGGGTGAATTTTAGTTTTTATTGATATTATTTTGGGGTACATGAAACTTTTTGATCCCATTTTAATTCATGTTTTTTGGGAGACAAGGTGACCAAAAACAGCAATCACGGCATTGGGAATATTTCTATAGTTCAGACATGTCTATACTCCATAATACCAATTACATACATATTTTCCAAGTATAGAATCTTTCTCTCAGCATAATGGGACAACACAGGTGATAATTTTCACATATTTTTAATAACCTTTATTTTTATTTTTTAAGTTACATTTATTCCCCTAAAGAGCTTGAACATGTGATCACTTGTATAGTACACTGTAATCCTAATGTATTAAAATGTACTGCCATTGTGTATCCTATATTATACCCTGCCTTGGCATACAATCATGGCCATTTTGAAAGCCTTTTCTAGGCTCCTGGCCACCATAACAATCCAATGGCATTTAGATGATCAGAGGGCCCGGCTCTGTCTAACCCCCTGCATGCCACGGTTGCCAATGATTGCGGTTTCTAGTGGGTTAAATGACTGATAACTCCATTTGCAGTGGGTGTATGCTACAATACATAGTCAAAACCCACTGTGAATTGCACAAACTAATGATGCGTTTACACAGACAGATTATCTGACAGATTTTTGAATCCAAAGACAGGAATGGATTACAAAAGAAGAGAAATCTCAGTCTTTCCTTTATGACCTGTTCTGTTTACAGTCTGTTCCTGGCTTTGGCTTCAAATATCTGTCAGATAAATCTGTCTGTGTAAACGCACCATAAGGGTCCTTTTACATGCACAGATAAATCGCTTAATCGCTTGTTTAGCGAGAAGATAAAGCGCTATGAAAAGTCGTCAATGCAATCGTAATCGCGTTATACATATATTTTGTCAGTGTTTACACTGAAAGACTTGAGAACAATAAACAATGATTTTGAGGTAAGCTCAGAAAATGCCATCAATGATTATCGCTTGAATTCGAACAATTTAACGATTTTTTGCATGATAATCGGTCCTTAAGCTTCATACTCTCTTAAAGGAGAAGTCCGGTGAAAATTTTTATTAAAGTATTGTATTGCCCCCCAAAAGTTATACAAATTACCTATTTACACTTATTACGGGAAATGCACAGAAAGTGTTTTTTTTCCTGCACTTACTACTGCATCAAGGCTTCACTTCCTGGATGAAATGATGATGTCACGACCTGACTCCCAGAGCTGTGCGGGCTGTGGCTGCTGGAGAGGATGATGGCAGAGGGACACTGAGGGACACAGGGCACTGGAGGGACACGGAGCATCCCTCTGCCATCATCCTCTCCAGCAGCCACAGCCAGCACAGCTCTGGGAGTCGGGTCGTGACATCATCATTTTATCCAGGAAGTGAAGCCCTGATGGAGCAGTAAGTGCAAGGAAAAAAGCACTTTATAAGCATTTCCCATAATAAATGTATATAGGTAATTTGTATAACTTTTGGGGGGCAATACAATGATTTAATAAAAATTTTTGCTGGACTTCTCCTTTAATGCCACCATGACATAATAGAACATCAAAGAGCGTTAAGAGGTTAATAAACTGATCACATCTATAGAATTGAACCAATATATGGAAAAAGCCTCTAGCTCTGCAGCCAAATAAAACTGAGTAGGACAAGAAAAATACTGCCCAGGTATATAAGGACCATAAATTGACTTTTAATCAGACATCTGTGTAAGCAAACCTGAGCCTCCCAGGGATGCCAAGTGTACGGCAGAGTGATGTACTGTACTGTGTCCAGGCCTCCTGCTGCTGCCCGGAGCTCCCAGCTTTGGTTGTGTATATCTTTGACAATAATAAAACATGACCCATAACTCGCATTTCGGAGACAAGAATTGCACATTTTTAATCAAATTTCCCAATAAACATTAGCCCGGCCAGTTTAGTGGTGCAGATCTGCCAAGGCAGGAAAATCTCCATATCAATCACGTTGTCGTATGTGCATTTTTTTTTTTTGTTCTGGGGTACAAAATCAAATAATAAAGTCAGACATAATGAAACTTCCTCATAATCTGTCAATGTGCACTCCAGGCCCGGAATGAATAAGAGGCCTGGCTGGTGTACAGACACACAGCAGGAAATAAGCGATATTAGCTCTATGATGAATACTGCCCCCTCCAATAATACCGTTTGATTATTTTATAATGCTGAAAATTAAAAAAAATATATTGGCACAGGCTGGGGGATTACTATGAGGCCTCGTGCACACTGCAAATCTAATAAAGAAGCACACAGACTCCTTATGAGTCCATATTACAGACCATTAAAGGAGATATAAGGGTCACAGGATAAAGGGGAATCCTTATAGATTTTGTGGGTCTCTCGATTATTAAGGCACCTTTAGTGTTATAAGACAAGAACTATATCCTTCCAGTCATATCATGAAATTCTTACTGCCTGCAGATACCACTTGGAGCAGCTTACTGAAGCCAATAATTAATCTGTATACAATAAGTTCTCTAGCTCCCTCTAGTGGTGATTGTGAGCAGTCACAATTGTATCATTTGGCTGTAGAGCTATATAAGAAATCTGAAAGCTCTTTACCAGAAAATAGAACTCTGACCTCCATAAAGATGTGATATGAATTTATTAGTGTAGGATTTTGGAACTAAGAACAAAAAGTAATTCACCTTGGGCATTTTCATTTCAATGCCTCTGCTTGCTGTCAGTTTAGAGGAACAGACGTGTATATACCCTAAGAGCCCAATCACACTATGGAATTGACGCCGAAATTCGGCTCGGAACCCCCGCCTGCAGACTCGCCGCGCGAATCCCGCCTCCTATCTCTTTCAATGGTAGACCTCGTGCACTTCTCCGCTCAAAGAATTTGGCAGTGTGAACAGGCCCTAAGGGCTGAAAACTAGCACAGATCTATAAATAAGTGTTTGTATGAAATCTAGACAATCCTCTGTAGGATAAATACATCTGCAGTTCATTCTACTAATAGCTAAAGTGAATGAGCCTCTAAAGTTGATGCAATTAAAACTTTAGTTATGTTCTTATTCTTGAACAGCAAGCAGAGATCTTGAAAAATGCAAAAAAAAAAGTGAAAAATTTAGTATATGATAAATCTGCATATTTTACACATAAGACTGGAGAGCCCCTTTAAACTCTATGAATTTTGGAAATTTCCTTATAACGTGTGTGCTGTTATGTCCATTGTTAGCGGTGAGTGGGACATTCTGTACTGGGTGCCGACGTGGCAGTAAGAACAATGGATGTAACAATAGGAGGCCGGCATAGAGAACTAGAATAGGTTATTTTGCTCAGACACAGGTGTTTTCAGTCACTTAATATATATTTTCCTTCTGTCCTTATTATCTTGAGGCTTTTCCCGGTATAGTTACAGACAGCTCAATGAATCATGGAGGCTTCACTCCTATCCTTACACGCCAAGAATAGATTTATATCAGATATGCGAATGGCCGGGCCAAATCTGCTCAGCACAACAACTGGAAGTGGGGCCTAATAGTCTGGAACAGAATTGACACTTTATCATCATTTAGCTAAGACCTCGTATACCTTCGCAAGGAGCCGAGTAACTATTTGTCCAATATCTTCTCTCCACTCCGGGATATTAGGATTATACATGTCCAAGTGTTTGCTGAATGTAAGTGGAAGAACCCGGAATTCATCTGAAAGATATAACGTAGGTAAGAGCGATCAGTCACCATGAGACAGAAAGAAAATGGCACCCAACCAGTCACTGGATGTATTGTACATAATAGACAATTAAGTCCCAGCAAATGACCAAATGGCCATGCTAACATGCTGTACATTTAAAGGGGTGTTTTGTGGATAATTCTGAATGGAATGGCAATAATGTTAAATAAATCTGAGCTGTAATACCAGGCACAACCCACAGACAAAAAGTGGTGATATTTCTGGTGAAAAAGCAGATCCTGTATCTAATGTCATAAACCTTTTAATTCCGACATTTCACTTATGACGATAAAACCTATTTTTAACTGTGAAATAAATGAACAGTTTATTTTCCTGCAGTTATTTTACCACCAGTCTGTCGTGTTTCATTCGTTCCATTTGTCTCTGATCTAAACTGTCTTCTCTGTTGTCTTCTTGTCTGGTGTACATCCTGTAATGGACTTCCTGCTCCTGCTGTACACTCTAGTGCCTACTATTCTCAAAGAAGCCTCTCAGACAGTGGAAAGGAGAAAGAGTTGGCTGAATTGCCAGCTAGAGTGTACAACAGGAACAGGATGTCCATTACCACAATTAATAAAAAAAAAATTCTAATAATTCAAAACAGCTTATAAAACCCAGGTCTAAAGCAGGTTCAGCGGACAATAATCTGTAATGTATGGCAACCTTTAGCAAGTAAAAGGCTAATAAGGGTACATTCACAGACGCTAGATATTGCATGGATTTCTGCAGCTTTATTATGAATGGGACAGAATATTATGAAACAAATCAGACACGTGTGAACAAACCCCAAAAACAGTTCATATCTAACGGAATTAGGTTCGATAAAACAGCTGATTTTCTCATATATTACAGCTAATCTTTTTATGTGTTATTTGTAGCCTAACATAGGACTGTGGGTATACAGGTAGACAGACCCGTATTACATATAATACAATATAGCATTCCCAGTCATGGACCCGAGAAGTCAGTTACCAGCACCGTGCAAACACATGACAATAGTGGTAACCATGGAAACGTTCTGCAACGTGAACTGCAACAACAGTTTCTATGGTTACAGAATTTCATACATGATCAGATTTTTCCACCATGTCTGACATATATTTGGACCATACGGTACTTGTATAAGCGTTCAAGTGACACTAATCCTAGAGTACTTCGGCACCCAATATAGTGATTTCAAGTGAGCAAATGCTAAGAAGCTATTTTTACATTAGATTATATATACAGGGATTGTTATAGTGCTTGAAAAAGCACTATATTGTAATCCGTCTTCTTCTTCCGTTTCTTCTTCCAGCCATTTTTCTGTGATTAATGCAGCCCAAACCGCTTTGCACACAAACTCTGTTCAAACTGCGTTTCGAAGCCCTCGGAAGTGACAGGTGTGCTATCTGTTTTTGGTTCCGATCTGATTTGCGTTTTTAAGAAATTAAAAGACCCCTAATTTCCCACAGTGCATATGCAAATAGCTGAAATATGGCAGCCAATAGAAATTCTAAGGTCTTGTCAGTGAATGCCTCACAACATCCACACAGTCATATGTCCACTATTGGCCAATAGAAGATGTATAAGATGGAAGGTTCTTAACGATTTTGTCTCACTGACATGAGTAAGATTGTCATGGTAAACGAGCAATGAACTTTACCATTATAAGTAGCAGAGTTCAGTCAATAAAGTAGCCTAGCTGAGCCAGCCATGTAGCAGAGCTGAGGCAGCCGTATAACAGAGCCAACACCCGCACTACGTAGCAGAGCTGAAGCAGCCGTGTAGCAAATCTCTCTTAAGGGGACAGCACCCAAGTCGCTCTTAAAGGGACGGCAACCAAGTCGCTCTTAAAGGGACGGTACCCAAGTCGCTCTTAAAGGGACGACACCCAAGTCGCACTTAAAGGGACGGTACCCAAGTCTCTCTTAAAGGGACTGTACCCAAGACGCTCTTAAAGGGACTGTACCAAAGTCGCTCTTAAAGAGAGGGTATTAAGGGTTAAAGATTCTCTTAATAGGAAATCACTGTTAAAGGGGCCCTCTTTTAAAGCACTATGTATTTCCCTGGAAATGCAAATGTAGTTGCTTCTTCTTCTTCAAAACTGAGATATTTAGGCATCCTCTTTATAGGCCCACAACACCCCTTTAAGTCATTATTCCTTTATTTCTAGTGCTTCTCATTTTTCAGTCCTCATAGCCCACCAACAGGTCATGTTTTGAGGATATCCCATACAAAGAACACCTGTGATAATACCTGATGGTATAATTATATCACCTGTAAAATACTAAGGAAATCCTCAAAATATGACCTGCTGGTGGCCATGAGGACTGAAAAATGAGAAGCACTGTATTAGTGCTAGTCATTGGTCCTTGTCCCCGTTATGGTTCACAAAAACACATTTCAAATACCCGTCTATATGTTTTGAAATGTGGTGGGAAACCGATGCCAACACGGGAAGAACATACAAAATCTTTGCAGATATTGTCCTTGTACTGGATAAAAGAGTTATGATCAATGGATTCTCACCGAACACTCTGACAACTTTTGAGTCTTGCAACATGGAGTTCCAGTATAGGACTTGCACCGTGACCCTGAACTCTCCGGCCTCGGCAAATCTGGTAACAAGGTAGTTGTCCAAGGTCAGGAACGGCTGAAAAGAACACAATTTTTTTTTTTTTATGATAGAGAATTACATAATGGGGAAAACAAGAAATGTAAAAATTATTTGTACCCCCCTCCACCAGTTGTTTCTTCTATTTTGCCTTTACAAGCCCGAACTCTTACTGTTCACTGAACAAGAACTGAGCCGCTAGCAGTAATGACCTTCAGGATCAATCTGTGTTAAAATGGTCGGCCGCGACACGAATGTTAAGCTTGTACCTGCAGGTTATTTCCAATCCACCAGTAGTAGACGGACAGGTTTGCGTTGCTTGGTTGGATCAGAGCTGACATGTTTACTTCTTGGTTTTTGCCAGCGACTGGCACCACTTCAAGATGTAAGGCCTGGAGAGGAGCTGAAAAAGAATTCACATTTTATTTTATTACAAGCATACCATGGTAAAAATGATAAAATATCAGCTTCAATAGTCACATCTGTATCTAATATACAAGACACATGTATATTTAGAATTTGTATAAGACACATTGCTGTATATTAGTAATAGAACTATAGGGGATGCACAGGCTGTAGCAGTACCTGGACGGTGGTGTCTAGTGGGATCCAGCGCCAATGCTCCATTCAAAGTCTATGGGATTTCTGATGATGGTCTTAAACAGTACTCAGGTATCTCCAGCAGTCCCATAGAGTTTGAATGGAGTGGCAACTATTGTACCATTCTAACTAGGGACATAGGGCCCCATATCAGTGATCACTGGGGATGGCAGAGGTCAATATCACATGAATCTAATAGCTATCATATATTAACTAGATAGGTGATCATATTTTTACCATAATAATCCCTTTAATTCATAGGCACACCAAACTTAATAGTGACTGTATTATCATGTATCACAAACTCCATATGGTTTATGTAACTTAACTGTTGTAAAAGATAGAATTGGAAATTATATGCCTTTTCGGCTTTTCAGCCTCCACATGGGAGTACTAACCACCGTGGCCAAATCAAATATCTTTAGGATTATAATTCATAATTTAAAGGTGACATCGGGTAAGCAAAATTATTTAGTTTTTTTGTATATCACTTTGAAGACTCGGGTGCTCCGATTACAAAAGTGTTTTTACTTTTTTGCTACGCCCCCCCGGTTCCTAAGCTACACCTTTTTTAGCAGTAAAGTTCACGCCCATCTGACAATTAAGTAAAAAGTACAGATAGTCAACAAAATACTAAATCGCCTATATCTCAGCAGCCATGGGGCGTAGCAAGAAAGTAAAAAGAACCCTGGAATCAGGGCATCTAAGGCTACAGATGGATATAAAAAATATATTTATTCGGACTGACCCCTATATCCACTTTAAGCCAATGTCTTTGTGGAGGTAAGCAGACTATGTCATGCTCTGAATTTGAAAAATATGGCTTCAATCTCAAAAGGTATTTTTTTTAATCAATACAAACTGTAAACATCAAAATGGCAATCCAGGGCGGACACTCACATTATAGTGACGGTGAATAATGATAGTGAATGGGTGGACAAGGCTGCATACACTATTTAGACTAAGTCATTTAAATCTATTATTTTTTTACTTATTCTTAAATTTTTGTCGATTCTGATAAAAAATATGGAAATTTTCTAATCTCTCCTATATCATGCACAGCCGCCTTCTCTTTGAACCCCACCGTAATGAAACATGTCGCTATCATTATTGTTAGGCTATGGGGCTCGGCATGTTCCGCCCTTCAGCTCCACTTAACCAGTTCAAGAAACAGAGATTCAGAGATTATGAGCATTCTGTGATGTCATCCGGAAATCTACTGTATTATCATCCATCATAAACTACATATGGTTTGTATAACCTTCCCGAGGCCCGAAAAGAAACCATGGGCCATAGACACATGGCTGTCCAGCTGCTACTGATAAATCATTCATTTTTTATTTGTGGATGAATTATTCTCTATGAATACCACAATTAAAGGAATTGTCCAGTTAGACATTCCAGAGGGCAGGTTCACGTGAGACAAGAGTATATGGGGAAAGGAAGACTTTCTGTTGTGATGTCTGTGATTAAACTGTTCTAAAACTTTTTTTTATTTGAACACAGCGCCCCTACAGGGAAAAAAGATCATTGCAGGGTAACCAATTTTATCATTATGTACTTATTGCTTTAATTGTATTGAATAGACTCCCTGGTCTTCCAGAGCTGATAACTATGTCAAGTTTAATAGAAAGTGTTCCTTATGAACTAAAACAAAAGAGTCTATACCCTCTGTGATACTTTTTTTTCACCTGCTCTGAACAAAATGTTGATAAATGTAATAAAATATGACATGTATATGAGGCTCCATGATGTCATCGATATCTTCTGTGTTCATAAGCTAGTATTAACATGGTTATTATTAATTCCTTATCATGGCTGTAGCCCGTATTCATCATTTAATGTCATACTATACACATACAATACACATACACTATGAGTACACATATATGTAAAAGACCTTGACAAAACTTGCATTATTTTACATTGTATTAAAGGGGTACTCCAGCAAAAACCTTTTTCTTTCAAATCAACTGGTTTCAGAAACTTACATAGATTTGTAATTTACTTCTAGTTAAAAATCTCAAGTCTTTCCATACTTATTAGCTGCTGTGTGTCCTGCAGGAAATGTTGTTTTTCTTTTCAGTCTGACACAGTGCTCTCTGCTGCCATCTCTGTGCGAGACAGGAACTGTCCAGAGCAGCAGAAAGTCCCTATAGAAAACCTCTCCTGCTCTGGACAGTTCCTGTCTCGGCCAGAGATGTCAGCAGAGAGTACTGTGTCAGACTGAAAAGAAAACAACATTTCCTGCAGGACATACAGCAGCTGATAAGTATGCAAAGACGAGATTTTTAAATAGAAGTAAATTAAAAATCTATATAACTTTCTGAAACCAGTTGATTTGAAAGAAGATTTTTGCTGGAGTACCCCTTTAACAATCCCTGGTGAAATTCAATTGCCGCTATGTTATATGCACTCTCAGAACAAACCAATGTCATATGAGCCCCCTTTTTATTACTTGGATATGGATTCCAGCTCTGGAGGACCAAAGAGTCTTTATAATATATATTCATTTTATTGATCACCCTGCAATACTTATGTTTTCCTGCAGGGGCACTGTTTTTAGAAAAATGCCTTAGACTTCGTAATAAGATACCTTTTCCTTCACAAGCCTTCAATCGGAAAACTTCATTTCCTTCCAATATGTTACACAAATGTCCCGGTGACTACTACGGCACATAACTTCTTATTGACTTTTCAGAGAACCTGAGAAATCTCAATATATACCACTTCATGAAATGACTAGAACTTCATCTTTTTATGTTATTGCGCTTGATACCTGCGAGAATTCGTTTTTATTTTTCACGGACGTCTATAAAAGTTTATTATAACACATAAGACTGCTAATATTTAACAACTGCAAAAATACTGTAATAAAGGGAAGTAACACATAGCAATATACTGTAGTGCTAATATACTTCTAGGAATCCCCTCAAGAGTTTAAAGGGAATAGGGCTTTAAAGGGCCACTAAATCTAAAATATTCATGAGTGAGCTAGATACAACATTGTGCTTTATGTACTGCTTTGTGCATATGCTTGGGACAGGTAAATGGGAGTAGCTAAAAAAGTATAAAAAAATAAATAATAATATATACATACTGGATAGTACAAAGCAACAGTGACCTATTAGAAAATTAACACAACTGTGTACAAAACGTATAAGGCTTCCTTACCGCACCTTCCTTCCTCCTAACACTCTCCATTTATTCTGAAAGACTGCTAAAAATACATCTCTAGACAGATCAACACACTGAGGAATCAGGTTACATCTTCCCATAGAAGTCTACGCATAAATTTCTAGAGAAATAGGGGCACAACGAGACAGAAAAGCTGCCGAAAGCTGTAGTAAGTGCTTACAGCTAACACTACTCAGTACTGCTCTCTAATGTCCTCCATGCTGCTGCTGCTTCTAAGGGTGTACTATAGATATATATATAAGGGAGCAGGATCTCCTCACTTGTGTGTTCGCAGTGTATGGGAGACATCATAACAGCTAGTCTCCACCCACTAGCTCAGGGACAACTCATAGACCCTCTGACTGTTTTACAGAGATATAAGGTAGCAGGATCCCCTCATTTCTGTGTGCAGTCTATGGTAGACATCATAGCAGCTAGTCTTCATCCACTAGCTCAGGGACAACTCATAGACTCTGCCCTATAGAGATACAGTGGTGCCTTGGATTACGAGCATAATTTGTTCCGGGACCATGCTTGTAATCTAAATCACTCTTAAACCGAAGCAAATTTTCCCATAAGAAATCATTGAAATGCAGAAAATTGGTTCCACCCCCAAAATATTGATTTTTTATTCTGAATAACATGTAAAGCAAATGAAACAAACATTTAGAAACAGCTGAATATGTCATATTATAAGTTACTGTACAGTATAGCTATTAGCATGGGGAGTATAATGTGTAGTAAGTACATAAACCTAAAAAAACAGCAGCAGTTTGTAGATAGAGAATGGAGCTACAAATCCCCATAATGCAGTAGCGTAGTACCACAGGCTAGAATAGAGAAGCAGGGCTGCTGTCAGAGGTCTGTGTGGTCACATGACTGCAATTGGGAAGGGGTGTGTGCTCAGCATGGACCAATCAAGAAGTGAGAATCACAGAGCTGTGCAGGAGGACAGTGACAGAAACCTTTCTATACAGCATTGTTAATGGCTGAGTGTAAGTGCAAGCACATTATAGCAGCATTGTGTATAGCTGAGTGTGAGTGCAAGCACATTATAGCAGGAATGGAGAAGATAGGAAACACAAGGGCTGACAGAGACTGCAGGGAGCATGAATGAATGAGCAAGGGCATATGTGGGCACACAGAGGGGTTACATCTATGAAGAGATTACCCCCACATTCCTGTCCCCTGATGCAAGCCCCAGCCTGAAATGGATCTGCTATGATTTGGAAGGTGAGGAAGACTTTCTGGGTCAGAGTACAGTGCTGTAGACCCCTTTATACAGACCATGCCCGGCCCCTACTTGCCCGCCCACCCAGTACAGCGAGCTCTTAAACTAAAGCATTGCTCTTAAACCAAATTACAATTTTGAAAAACTGAGAGCTCTTCTTGGAAAATGTTCTCAATCCAAGTTACTCTTAAACCAAGGTACCACTGTAAAAGTAAACAGGATTCCCTTATTTGTGAGAGCAGTGTTATGGGAGACATCATAGCATCTAGTCTTCCTCCACTAGCTCAGGGACAACTGATGGACCCTGCAGAGGGGACTCTAAGCTATAGAGCTATAAGGAAGCAGAATCCCCTTATTTGTGTGTGCAGTGTACAGGAGACATCATAGCAGCTAGTCACCACCTGTTAGCTCAGGGACAAGTCATGGGCTCTGCAGAGGAAAAAACTGGTGACAAATGCCATATACAACTTATACAATGGATAGAATACACATTATGTTCACACACAAAATATTATACTGAAAAGTTTTTGTGCAATGTTAATGCTGCACTACCCACCATATATGTTACTCAGACTCAGACCCTCTGCCATACTGTCAGTGGTCAGAATAGTGCTGGCCTATATCACGCTCTAATATGGCTCTCCGTACAATCTACCCCTGCTCCTGTAATAACACAGTTCTTTATATGAAGATGGATTACGCACAGCTTTGCAATATGAATATTGTGATCTCACTTTTTACAGCATCAATCAAATATATATATATATATATATATATATATATATATATATATATATAAAAAATTCAATATGGTCATGAGCTGAAATATTTATTGAGAAATGTATTAACATATGCTTTGCTTTGATGTCCTTATGTGTGCAGTTTCGGATTAAATAACAGAGATGTAATTTGCTGGCAATACTCGGATGCGACGCAGCCAACATAAGAAGCACACTCCCAGTAATGACTTGGCTGGTTGCGGAGTATATGCACACGATTACTCATGCACTTCGAGGGTGTCTATGATATGTTATGTCCACATTGAAAATCATCTCATTATAGATCTTCCAGTAAGTCGGGGCTTGGGTGAATTCCTCGGGTTGGAGCGGTAGCGCCTTCCATTTGTAAACACATATTTGGGGGTGGGGGGGGGGGGGTTGTTCATTTCTGCTACTTCTAATATCCTCTATTAGACTTGGATTTTAATACTATAGGGAAGAAGAGATAATATTTGACTCACGGGTCCACTGGGGGCATGCAAATAACGTGCAGAAAATATTTCCTGCTATCGAATTGGATGATTTCCTCAGGGTATCGCTAAATATTATGTTTGCCTACATCAGATTTGTGAATTTATTCAGATTTTTTTGTTTTGTTTTGTTTTTGCATATAAAACGACAAAAGTGGAAAAAAATTGTGTAGCGGTAAAATTGACATAATTTTCCATTGCAGGGAGAATTTTATTGTCAAAGGAGTTTCTCTGCAACAAGCAAATGACTAACTCATGTATAAACATCTTCCTGCTGCATTCTCCTCGTCTGTCCCGTCATTCCCCAAATGGAAACCATGATATAGTGTACTAGATGTCTTTATAGTAAAAGATGGTAAGAATATGCAGACAACTTCCACCTGTAGCTGCTGCTCAATACTTAGTTTATATGATAGTTCTAATTTTTTTTACTATAGCAGCTACATATGCAAGTGAATGGAGAATTAAAGCAACTCTGTACCCCCCCCCCCCCCAAAATCACTTGTACTGTCAGATAGCTGCTTTTAATCGAAGATCTGTCCTGGGGTCCGTTCAGCGGGTGATGAAGTTATTGTCCTAAAAAACTATTTTTAAACTTGCAGCCTTGTGTCAAATTAGCGTGGCCTAGAGTGTCTGTGCCCTAGCCTTGCACCGTCCCTCTGTCCCTCCTCCCCGCCCTCTTCACCAATAGGAATGCCCCAGGGCAGGATTTCTCCTAATCATCACTTGTCTGAACTCTGTACATGTGCTGAATTGTTAAGGCCCAAGTGCAGTGTTCATACAAGTTAAGATTAGGAGAAATCCTACCCAAGGACATTCCTAATGATGAGGAGGGCGGGGAGGTGCCGCAGGCCTAGGACATAGACACTCTAGGCCATGCCAATATGACACAGGGCTGCAAGTTTAAAAGTTGTTATTTAGGACAATAACTGCATCACCTGCCGAATGGGGGGCAGACTTCACTAGATTGTGGATACAGAGTCACTTTAAAGGGCCAATACACTGGTTAACAATGTAATTCTCCTTTAAAAACAAAAATGGACTACATGGCTGCCATCTTGCAATAACAACATGCATAATGACATCACTTCCCAATGCCTTAAAGGGCCTTTACATTGGGTAATGATGTACAGTGACAGAATTCCCCTTTAACAATTCTCGCTTATACTTCATTATTCACTGCTCTGGTTTTCGAACATGGGCAATGCCACTGTCCTTTCCTTAATCATGGCATAAGTCAAAGTCAATAGATGAAACTGCATATTATATGTCTTAAAAGGGGTTGTCCTGGCAAAACAAACATTTGCTCCACAGCTGGGGGTTGTGTAGGAGTAATAAACATGCTATACTCACCTCCACCTGTTCCCCGCAGGTGTCTCCCAGTCCTTTGCTGGTCCTTCTTCTGGGCTCTGTTCCATCCTGATCCTCAGGACTTACTGCTTAGCCAATCAGTGACCACAGCAGTGACCTGTATCTTTGAATGATTGACTGAGTGGGCAGCTCCTGTGGGATAGGGATAGCGTAAAACCCAGAAGAAGCAGAGACCAGCTAAGGACCAGGGGCATTTTCACTGAGTATAGCATGTTTATTATTTTTATAACCCCATTCCTGAAAGAATTTTATTTTATTTTATTTTTACCTGGACAACCCCTTTGAATGGTTAGTGACCTTTCCTTCATCTTCAGCAGCGTATAGTTTCTTTCTGGAGAACAATCAGCATGTTCAGAAACCTCCTCAGTCACCAAAAATCCATCTAGTGTAAAACCATAAATAGTATAAAGTGAAGGAGGGGTACGTCACTGCAGCTTCTCACAGATTCCAGTGAAATAGCATGACACGGAGAAGCAAGGGAACAGCAGCAGGGACACCCAGTACAGCACGGACATCACAGCAGGTAGAGCCTGTCCACCAGGTAAGCATGAAGACACAAATGCGCATTCACAAAAAACAACACAGAGAAGAAAAAAGACAAAAAATGTATGTAAAACATTTTAGTTGCACAACATCTAATATACATTATATACACAGCTGTTCAAGGAGGGATTGCGTTTTTTTGCTTTGAAAGACTAGATGTCTTATCAGGGGGTAGTCTTACAAAGATTAGTCAGAGTAGCCAATCAGTCACTCCCATTGTGGCAGACTCAAGTCATCCTAGATCGCTATACATCTGACTGGTCACCATATAATACTACAGCCATCTGTCTGGCTATTGCCATGGGTGCTGGGAGAAAGTCACTTGATCCCTCAGGGCACTGTCTCATTAGATAACCCCTTTAGAGCAAGAGCTATATCCAGTTTCCAAGACCCCCAGTTTCGCTTTAGAGGTGCAGAAGGTGGGGTTTTACCTGGCCCCAGGAGCCTGAGGGGGCCCACCAGGCCTATCCTTCCTTGAGGAGGCCAGTACTATAAACAAAACGAAACGTTATTATTGAGGTGCCCTGTGACAGATTTTGCACTGGGCCCATTGGCTTTAAATTACCTCTTTGCCCAGAAAATAGCTTATTTGGTCACAAGAACGTAGGGGGAGATTTATCAAACTGGTTTAAAGTAGAATTGTCTTAGTTGCCCCTAGCAACCAATCAGATTCCACCTTTCTTTCCTCACAGACTCTTTGAAAAATTAAAGGTGGAATCTGATTGGTTGCTAGGGGCAACTAAGACAATTTTACTTTACACCGGTTTGATAAATCCCCCCCTTAGTGTATTAAAAGTTTATCCAGCCTGTTTAAACTAATGGCCTATCCCAAAGATAGTCCATCAATATTAGATTGGCAGGGGTCTAAGTCTGGTATCCCACCTCACCAGTTTTTTGAAGGGACTGTGTCTCTCATATATTGCTTTACAACTTGCAGCCAATTGTGTTACTGGGAGCTTGCCAGTCTAATACCGATGGTCTGTGGATTGGTCATCAGTTGTTACAGGCTTGAAACCCCCTTCAATATATATATAGTAATTCAGTACCGGCCTACTTAATAACTGGATGAATCTGGTACCACAAAGCTGGTCTTCAGCAGCCCCTACTCTGGTTTCCAGGTGGGGGAGATCGTTCTGTAACGTCTATATGCCCCTACATGACATATAGGAAGAGGCTGTTGATTTTGAGACAATGACATGGATAGAGACCCAAATCACATTTTTCTTAGAATGAGCCTTCTGCAAACTTAATGACAGCCAGCTCACTGTTATTCCTATAATAGTGCAAGACACATCAACTCACTGATGCATCAGGTTACAGCTGCCTATAGAAGTCTATGGGGAGAGGAGCTAGAATGAGTGAAGAAAGAGAGTCAGAGAGAGGGAACCTGCTAAAAGCGGTAGTAAGTGTTACATTTCCTCCTAGTGCTCACAGCTTACACTGCTCAGTACTGCTCTATAATGTCCTCCATGCTGCTACTGCTTCTGATGGTGTGCTACAGAAATATAATGGAGCAGAATATCTTAATTTGTGCATGTGCAGTGTATGGAAGACATCATAGCAGCTAGTTTCCACTCACTAGCTTAGGGACAACTGAAAATCACAGATGGGCACTACAGAGGGGAATATTGGTGACAAATGCCATATATAAATAGACAGAAATAGTGCCATCCCTCATGGACGTACAAAAGCTTAACCTAAAAAGTTTGTTGAAAGGTTGGTGACCTTTCCAATCACCAAGTGTTCACTAACCACCCTATTTATTACTCAGACCACCAGGGATAACCCCCCCTCTGCCATACTGTCAGTGCTCAGAAATAGTGGTGGCCAATATTAGGCTCTGACATGAACCTCTGTGCAATCTACCCAAGCTTCCGTAATAACATGGTAGATGAGACCAACGGTTGATGCGTTTCGGCTCGCTCACCATGAAGGGCAATTTGCTAATATGCGTCAACCGTTGGTCTCATCCACCATGTTGTTTTTTGGTAAAGACACTGGATTTAGTTCCATTAAAACTGTTGGACTTTACTTCTTTCTTGGTCTAGTTTTGTAAAGGACTTCAGAGTACTTCCACAATTAACACAGTCATAGCCTATATATAGCACCTTCAGACCGGCACCACCATCTCGGCATTTTCTTGTTGCTCAGCAGGTCCAAGTCTCCCATATCTACTAATTACAGTCTTAAATGCGTATATTCAGTAAATTACCCCGAATATATTTCTATAATTATACAGAATATTAACTATAATTATAATAAATGGCTGTGATAATGGAGAACATCCATACATACTGTGCACATGTATAAAAATCTACTATTTCACAGATCCAATGGTCGGCAATTCAGGGGCCTAATTATATACATTAAGCATCATTTCATACAGGTATTTATATAATTACTTATGATGATATATATAATTATCATAAATGGTCACATTAATGTAATCCTATTTACTTTGAACTTGTACATAAATCTCCACACTTAATTGTATTTCACTTTACACCTACATAAAATGGAAATTAACCTTGCTCATACTTTTCCTTTACTTATTTTGGACCAATTTTCTCCTTTCGCACCCAGAGCTGCGTGCAAAATCCGCTGGCTGTCCATGAAAACGGAATTCAAGATCAATCCTATGAGCTTCAATGGTTTTTTAAATTATTATAATCTTACGTAATGGGAAACAAGCAGAATTTTGAATGCAGCTCTGGATGTGAACAGAGAATAAATAAAGATAAAGCTGCTTAGACGATAAACTATGAATAAAATCACCAGCGTCACTTACTGATGACCTGCACGTAGATGATGGCTTCATCGTGACCGGCAACATTCTCCGCTTTAACGGATACCCTGTATATCCCAGGATGCTCATAGCGGTGGCGGATGGGTTCACCTGTCAATGTGAGATTCACATATATGGCCCTAAATCCGTCTCCCAGATCCACTTGATATTTAGTGTTTAAAACATCTCCCTGTAAGAAAAAGCAAGAATATTTCAGTATTAGGAACACAAGACTTTGTAATGGTGAGGAGGTCACCATAACCCAAAGAGGGTAGGGGTCTAGTACTAGAAAGAGCCTCTTCAGTTTTTCAAGATAAAGGGGTAGCTGATTTTATTTTCTCATATAAAGAAATGCAACATTGAAAAATTACAATTTATATTTCTCCTAATTTTCCATTTTTCTATTTTTCTAACATATTCCTGAGATCTTTCTGAAACTAAGCTAAGACTTTTTGTTCTGTGTGTGATGATAAGGAGGAGGCTGCTGTAAAGTGATCTGTACAGAATTACAGTGACAAATGACACCAGTAGACATCTCAATAGATGAAGCTCATAGCTTGGCTTCCCCTTTCCTGTGGAATGGTTTCTTTAAAGGTCAAAGAGTAGACACATTTCCCATTCATTTTAATAGGATAGTTCCACAATGCATAGATTGTGGGCAGGCCATGAAAGACACTCCATGTGAGGGTTTGGAATCATGGACTGTATATTGTAAAGTCTATGGATGGTACTGATCATGTTCATTTACCCATAGACTATAATGAGATCTCTAGTGTCAATACCTGCAGAACCACAATTGCTAAGGTCCCCATACACTTTGATTGGTATAGGGTGTATGGGGTTCTCCCAATTGGGATACGGGTCAGGTGTGATAGAAAATCGCCACCGACCTCCTTGTTCTCTGAAAGACAAGCCGCAGACAGAGAACTCTTGCTGTGGCCTAACCCTGCCCATAGAAAATAAAGGGACGCTCGGCTGTGCTAAACGTTCCTGTGTATGGGGAGGATGGGTGCCAGACAGGACGGGGACCAGTTTCAGCTTTTAGTTATTGAAGGTGTATGCAGACCTTTAGATACCTACCACGCCGCTCTGACAAGGTTCACTAGTGGTGCAGTTCTTGCCATGTACACTACAGTAGTTTACCCAGGTGACTTTAAGTAGTGTATAAACTTCATACATTTGCTTTGGCAGGAATGCAATGTTTTTACAGGGAAGTGAGTGATTTGCTGCATAGCTTGTGCTGCACCGGGCCAACTTCCTACTATAATATAATATTTTAATGACATGACTTTTCAGCAAATTCCACTTTAAGCCTGACATATGGATGTTCTGCTCACAATTTACAATGAACAACTGCTTAATGTTTGGTAGACTGTATATATGACATAAAATTTATGGTCTATATTGACTTCATTCCTGCTGATCAACTGATTGAGTCGATCTGGTGAGAGCTGTGGCCTTTTCTTCACCAGGAACAGCGCCATGCTTTTTGTAGTGGTTGCAGCTAGTACTGCAGCTTAGCCTACCTAAAGTAATAGGACACAGCTGCAGTACCAAACACTGCCACTACAAAGTATGACTAGGCCACAAAGAAAAGATGAAAAATCAAGACAAAAATGATCTACACTTACAGGAAAGCACAGGAAGCTATGCTATACAATGTACAATTATTCATGGGTTACCTGGTCCTGCTGGACGATAAATGTGATGTCTTCTCCAGGCTTTACTGCCATCGAGTCTCCTCTGATGGTGATTCTCAAACCTTTTGGTGCAATTAAAGGACACTGATAGTGTATCAGGTTTTCTTGCAGATCGATGCCACCTTCACACACATTGGAGATAACTTTCCTATACCTGTAATACAAATAACGGCAAATATTCTTTTTGTAATGAAGAAAAAACTTCAAGATGCTGCCTAAAACCTAAATATAATTGATATAATATACTCAAGTCTGCAGGATAACTATACTATTTAATGCTCATGTTTTCTTAAGGTATTCATGCACTATGGAGACATGCTGTCTTGAGTACTTGCTGAACCCATTGTAAGATTGTCAACAGAGGGTAACCATCTTGTTAATAGTTTAAGGGTACACACATTGGGGGGGGGGGGGGTATCAAGACTGTTGTACCCGTACGGCTCATAATAAATCCTGTGGATCTATGGCAGGTGCAGAAATCAATACCTGTTCAGGAGCAGGTGTAGATTTTTGCCATGATTTATGCCTGCTAGGTCAGCTGCGGGAGGATGCCACACCTTTTCCCCTACTTGCCCCACCCCCTTCCTGCCCGTTAGGATAGCAGGGTGCAAACCAGCCAAAAATCGTTGTCTCTTCCCTGGCATCTACCAGGTGCAGAAATGATGAATTCTCCTCATTGTAGATTTCATAACAAATGACTATATGGCCGGTGCTATTGACAGGTTGAGTTTAATTTTTTTCATAGTCTTTCGAAAATATTTTATGTAATGGTAACCTAGTTATCCTCAATCCCTTATCTGTATAAGGTGGTGACAGAAGTGTAAGATGTAACCACTGAACCTCTTAGTATAACTTATAATGGGGCACCATTAGTACCACCATAACCACAATCTCCACAGTCACAGTATTGAGATGATGTACACAGTGATGTCACAGTACAGGCATATTCTACTTAGTGATGTCACAGTACAGGGAGAATGTGTATAGTGACATCACAGTACAGGGAGAATTTGCATGGGGATGTCACAGTATAGTGACAGTGTGCACAGTGATGTCATAGTACAGGTATATTCTACTCAGTGATGTCTTGTGCATATTTTATGTATTCTGTCCCTTTTTTCATTGTGGCTAGCACTCGTGCTGTGTAAGACCCATGTGATCCAAATTAGCAGGAAGCACCTGTGTACATAAGGGGAGGATCTCCTAGTATTCTCCCATTCTACCTGCAGAGGAATGGAGAGAGGTAAGAGCTTGTTCACACTTGTGTTGCTTGGCGTCCACTTTTTCCGCCGGTGGCGCCTGCGGGGTTTGGGGGGCCCTTTTGGGTCTGGTCCTGTGACAATGGGGTTGCAGGGCCATTCCGTGGCCCCTCTTCTCTGCTTGCGCACGTTTTGCGGGGATTGTGGTCGCTGACCGACACAGTGATGAGGTTTGGTTAGGGACTCATGTGTATCAGAAGACCTGCACGTGGTACATGAGGCAATATGGTTTGGCCAAATTATATACTAACTTCTGATGTTGGTTTTAAATGTAGCTGAACAAGCTTTCGTGTCAGCCATGGGTGCGATGTGCAGCCATTTCTGTCTTTGTGGCTTGTGCATACAGTAAAGAGATAATGCAGTGTCCCAGAGCTGGTGTCAGTGTGGTACTTATGTATTTCTATGCTCTGGGATGGAAGGCTGCACAGTGCACAGTGCATCCTCTACATTCCTGTGTCCTTTCACAAAGCAACTTTTTAGCCTCCCTGCCCAATCAGGTAGTCCCTTGGGGTGTCAGATCTGCCCCAGATTGGGGCAGATTAGAACTAGTCTGAGGAGTAGTTGGACAGTAGATTAGGTTCCATTGAGATATATATATATATATATATATATATATATATATATATATATAAAGTTTATATATATATATATATATATATATATATATATATATATATATATATAAAGTTTATATATATATATATATATATATATATATCTCAAAGCAGTTTCAGAGCTTGCCATGCTAGGCTACAAAACACTTAGTCTGGTTACAAGAGATGGGGGAAAAGCTTGTCCACACTGAGGGGCTCACCTTCTTTCAAAACACTGCAAAGAATCTGCAGTAGGTACTTCAAGTCACTCAGCATTCAAGCCAAGAACTCTGCTGCAAGTGCTTGGATTCTAAGGGGTCACCCTGATGGCTAGCATACCCAGAGGTGGGGCCTATGTTCCTGGATCAAGTGTCACTCTGTGCCCAGTGACAGCAACAGGCGGATCGTCAAGACCGTAGATGCAGCTACTATTTTCTTCATCACTCACATAAGGTGGTCAGAGCCCCTCCATTTGAAAACCCAAGGGTCTGTATAGGCCCCCTTCCCTTAAGTAGCCCATCGCCACTTAAGTCAAGTCCATTCTATATTCAACAAGCAAGAAGCCATAAAGTAAACTATATCGAAAGTACCCCAAGGACCCAGCTTAGGGATCTCAGTCAGTCAAGTTCCTATTACTGCACCTTTGTTGTTTCAAGAGACTGTTTATGTACTGTGCCTTTAAGAAGATTTTCTACAGTAACGTTCTAATTGGTTAAATAATTGCTGGACTCTGATTCTGCACAAACACTTGCACAACACCAACCTATTATATCCAGGGGTGGGCACATACCACTCTTGGCCACGGTGACAACACTGTGATACAAATATTAATGCAATAGAAAAGGACAGACAAGGAAAATAACCCAGTAAGAGAAACATGAGACTTTGAATGGGGCTGAAGTAAATTTTCAATGCCCCTTTCATAGTCAATGCCAGCTAAGTGGATACAGGCGCATTTGAGTTGATGGGCCAAACAGCAGCCGCTACGTCTGCCACCCTGGTAGTTATGCCCATGGTTGGGGCTCCTTCCTCTAGTAACACCATCTATTGGGAAGGTCCCTTGACTTTCTTTCTGCAAGAAACAGCAACTGTATTCAAGAAGAGGTTGTGGGCCTATGTAAATTTGAGGGCATTCCGGGATAGGACAGGAGGGGTCCTAAAAAGTCCTGCAAATACTAGTTCTGGTCTATGGGAATCACTACAATAGGCGAGTATCATCTCATTTATCCGTCCTCATTACTATAACGCCTTTTACTCTATTCTTCACTTATTTGCCTACAAAGCTCCACACAACGACTCTTATAAATAATGGAGCACATGTGTTGTGTCACAGAACGGCTTTTACTGTTCTGCATTAAATCCCTGGAAAGGCAGACCCTGTAAATGTGTCCTCCAGGTCTCTTAATCCTACATAACAGCCACAAATGGCACAGTAGCAGATTTCCTAACAGCACAATGCGAGCGAGCGCCCGTTAAAGGCCAATGCGCCACGCAAAATAATACAGAGTATCTTTCCAGATGAAGCGGAGATAACCCATCCATGGGCTTCGCTTTAGCTAAATAGCCTTGTGTTTGCAGTAAACCAAAATCCTTTTTAAATTGGATGGGCCTAAAATGTAAAGTAGGCAATTATTTTTCAAAGGGCCGGGCTGTTTATTCCAATGGAAGATGTGCTTTCCCCTTCATTGGCTTGTATGCTCTAGGAATTTCATGGACGCCTGCTTGGTTGGAGAACACTAACACTGAATTTAATTAATAGTGTAGTTGATGCCGGGTGAATGAGAATGAGGAAGAACAGACCGGGGACGGCTTGCAACATTTCTAAATGTCGATGCTACAAGACCGTCCGCCTAATTTAAAGGGGAGAAGAAAGGAGCCGGACAAGGAGCACAGAAATAGAAAACATCCATCAATAGACTGAAAACACAGCGCAGTGATGGTACACATTGCTATAGCTCCTCTGCTTATTAATTCCAGAGAAAATTAATGGGGAGATCTTTTTTGGTCAGTATATTAAACTTTATGGAGTTTAACTGGACTGGTACAGAGTATTTTGTGCTTTTTTTCTTTCTTTTTTTTTTACTTGTAACTTTTTTTTTACTTGTTGGGCTATCATCATAATTTTTGATGGGTTATTAAAGGGTATTCTAGAGTTCTCTATGGTACTCTAAATGTTTTTAGATCAAATCTCAAGTCTTCCAGTACTTATCAGCTGTTGTATGCCCTGCAGGAAGTGGTGTATTCTTTCTAGTCTGACATGATGCTCTCGGCTGTCACCTAAGTCAGTGTCAGGAACTGGCCAGAGCAGGAGCAAATCCCCATAGAAAACCTTTCCTGCTCTGGACAGTTTCTGTCCTGTCAGATTAAAAAAAACTTCCTGCAGGGCATATAGCAGCTGATTAGTTCTGGAAGACTTGAAATTTTGATTTTTAATAGAAGTAATTTACAAAAAATGTATAACTTTCTGACACCAGTTGATCTGGAAAGTATTTTTTCTCAGAAGTACCCCTCTAATATGGTTTTTATACATTCACTTACTTGGGTAACTAGAGAGATGAGCCCTGTTTCAGCCTGACCTTGTTTTTTCCCCTTATCATTACATTGACTTATAAGGCCACTTACTATGGTGATTTTGGTGGTTTCCCTACAGGAGCCATCCCTTGGCTGGGTCCTTCCCGGAAGGATATCTGGCTAGTCCTGTGTTTCGAGACTCTTTGATGAGGCTCCATGGGCTCTTCCTTTGCATATTCATGTTTCTCAGGGGGCAATGCACCTAGGTTTCACTGCATTGAGCACTTTAACTAGCAGCTGGAAGTGTTATCGTTTGGCTGGTCTCCCTGAGATCACTGATCTGTTTCTCTTATATTCTAAGCATACACTCAATGACAACATTCTAAACCTACATTCTATACATTCTATGTCAACATTCTAAGCCTATATTTTATGTCAACATTCTATGACAGCATTCTATGTAAGAATATTGACATAGACTGTAAGTTTAGAATGTTGACATAGAATGTAGGTTTAGAATGTTAAAGGGGTTATCCAGCCCTACAAACACATGGCCACTTTCTTCTAGAGACAGCCCCACTCTTGTCTCCAACTTGGGCGGGGATTTTCTGCTCAGTTCCATTGACGTGAATAAAGCTTAATTGCAAACCGCACCTGAACTGGAGACAAGAGTCGTGTTGTCTCTGAAACAAAGTGGCCATATTTTTGTAGCACTGGATAACCCATTTAAGTCAACATTCTATGACAGAATGTTGGCATAGTATGTTGTCATAGAATCTTGACATAATTTTTAAAACCTACATTCTATGTCAAATTGTTATGACATTGTCAATGTCATGTTGCCATATAATGTTGTCATAGAATGGTTACATAGAATGTAGATTTGCAACATTCTAAGAAAGCATTTTAAGCCTACATTCTATAAAAACATTCTATTGCAACATTATATGTAAGGCTTAGAATGTTGACATAGAATGTTGGCATTGAATGCTGGCTGAGAATGTTGACATTCTAAACCTACATTCTATGACAACATTCTAAGCCTACATTCTATGTCAACATACTAATGTTGTTATGTGGGCTGTTTAGGTAGTTTGTGTGCCAGGGCTGATTTTTTTTGGTTCCAGTCTGGCCCTGGTACTTGGGGATTGTGGTTCACACTGGATGTGGGAGCACTGTGGTTGACATTGAATGTTGGGGCACTGTGTCTGGCATTGTTTTTGGGGGACTGGGGCAAACAATGAACACGTGATTGACACTAAATGTAGGGGGAACTGTAGTTGGCTTTGTGCTTTGGGGGCTATGGCTGACACTAAATGTGGGCACTGTGGCTGACACTGAATGTGGGTACTATGGCTGACACTGATTGTGGGGAACTGTGTCTGAAACTGAATCTGTAGGCACTGTGTCTGACACCGAATGTGGGAGCACTGTGCCGACACTGAATGTGGGGAAACTGCGGTCGACACTGAATGTAGGGGGACTGTTGATGCTTTTGTTGTCTTTTGAGCCCTTTGTTGTCTTTTGAGTCTTTTGTTGAGTCTTTTGTAAGTTTTACCACCAATTTCTTTGATATTAATAGTTGTGGCCCTCCGAGTAGACATTGTGTACCTGTGGGCCCAGCAGCACATCTATACATCTAAGTGGCCATTCTTCATAGGCTGACATCTAATCCATCCATCTATTACTGAGGCATAGGGCCATGAGAGAATCAGGACACAACCTCTATTTATCAAACTGCCCTTCAGGAACTATGGCTTTATAAGGTGCATTTTGCTTCATATGTCTTATTCCCATCAGGGTTATTTCTCACTTTGCTTCCTCGGCTGCTATAGAGGTGGACTGTGCGCCTGTGCTTTAAATTTCATGCTTCAAGACTTCCAGTCATAGAGAGCGAAGCTGCAATCCATCCTGTTCTGACGGGGCAGCCGCGTACTTCATAAAGGGCCAGTATCGTGGTTATCTTTTACTTCTTGGCTTATATAACAATGTTATTTAACATTTTATAGACCAGTGGAAAAGAGAAGACAGAAGTGGCTATAAGAGACACAAGCCTTACCCGGTTGTACTTGTATAGGTTTCTCCCACAATGCAATCTTCTGGCGGAGATTCTGGGTTAAACCAAAAATCAGGGAAACATCTACTAGTTTGTTTTTGGGTGACCTCCTGTTCAAAGCCATAATCGCTGCCAATAAAGAACATGTATGAGGATCAGCATTACATATATAGAGAGGATACAAGTACACATGACCTAAACTCATAAAACAACTGTGTAAGAAAAATCAACTAGTGTTAGAAAGTTATACAGATGTGTAAATTACTTCTATTAAAAAAACGTAAGCCTTCTAGTACTTATCAGCTGCTGTATGTCCTGTAGTTTTTTTCTTTCCTGTCTGACACAGTGCTCTCTGCTGCCACCTCTGTCTATGTCAGGAACTGTCCAGGGCAGTAGCAAATCTCCATAGAAAACCTCTCCTGCTCTGGACAGTTCCTGACATGGACAGAGGTGGCACCAGAGAGCACTGTGTCAGACTGGAAAGTATACGCCACTTCCTGGGGGACATACAGCAGCTGATAAGTACTGGAATACATTAGATTTTTTTTTTTTAAGTAATTTACAAATCTGCATAACTTTCTGACACCAGTTGATTTAAAAACATTTTTCCCAGAGTACCCCTTTAAGAGGGGGTTACCTAAAACTCACTGGACCCTAATGCTAAATCTGTAATATTGCCAGGTACCAGGGTACAGCTATTATTTTAATCCATTTAATGGTTGCCTGTAATGGTGTCATATTTCTATGATGAAAAAGTGAGAAAATCTAGATCTCTTACATCAATATTGCCACAATACAGACATAAATATATAGATACATACCACACATAATCTGTGCTTTCACACTGGCATATTCTTGATGTCAGGGCTGAGGTAAAACTCTTTCCCTTAATGCACCAAGATGAGGACTTTCTCTTGCGGAAGCTTCTCTGTTGACCCATGATGCATTGGTCACCCTGTATATAAATTTGATAAAAAGAATTATAGTAGTTGTAGATTGCTACAGCCACCACTACTGGGGTTTAAATGTTACAATGTATACATTGGGTTAAAAAAAAATCAGTAATCTCCTGAGCTCCCTCTAGTGGTGGCTGCAGGTAATCAGATTTCCATTATTTTCTTAAATTTGTCTATGTAGGGTTTGGAGCATCTAGAGAAAAGGAACGTTCTGTCAGAAATCTATCTATCTGTCTGTCTGTCTGTCTGTCTGTCTGTCTATCTATCTATCTATCTATACACACAATAATAAAAGTGGGAGATTTACTTTAAAAATACCTTTGCTTCTCCTTATACAATACCTGTATATTAGACAGATTCCAGGAGTCGTAATCGTCCTCGGTGCACTCTCTGATAAACGAGGGTCTAAAATCCACCTTTACCAGCTCCCATTCTGACCGGTAACTGATGTGTCCGAACACCCTGTGTAGTAAAAGGCCATGCGTTACACTATACTGTCATTATTGATTGTTTTTTCCAGAGCAGTAGCTGAGTTGCAGAGTGCAGTACATATTCCCGATAGCTGAGCAGATGCTGACGGCTGATGGCTATGGTCAAGCATACATATAACTTTCCCTGTAGAACATCCCTGATAAGCTTTGTCGACTGAGCTGCTCCACTACTTTTTTCAGTAGCGATATCCTCAACAAACCTTAACACGTTCTGCTGTGGTCAACCAGGCATGGCAACTGAGCTGCCAACAGTTTCCATTTTTTCTTCTTCTTCAGTAAACAGATATTACGCTACAATATAGAAACATGGCTTAAAGGGGACATATAGTTTTTGGTTTGTTCTTTTTTTCTTTACCAATCAGAGCCAGGTACTGGAGCATGTTCTTTTTCCCTATCTATTTTTTTTTGTTTGTAAACGTTTTATTTATTTCTGTACATTACTATGCATGCAGCCATCTTGCCTGAGCAGTGGAATTAGTGCTTTACAGCTATCCTCATGGACATAGGCATAATAGACTGGAGCTGACCTTATTAACTTTTATAGGAGGGCTTTCTAGGCATGCTCTTTGACCTGTGCAGAGGTTATTGTGTAGGGAGGGGGAGGTCTGATCAGACCCATCTTATCTATACATGGATGGATTGTCTTTCACTCAGACTTTAATGTTTATGAAACAAATTTCAGTGGTGCAGTTCTCCATTTCCCCTGTGGTGGCAGTGTTGGAGAACTAAACACTTGTTAGATTTGATCGCTGGTGGTCCCAGTAACCGGATAACCTCCTATCAGCTTATTACATATCACATACCTTACTTATACAAGGGGACACAGAAACAGAGGGACATAGCAAATGCACTATACAGTCTATAAAATATAATAAACACTTCAGGGCAGAGTTATTATTCTAAAAAAGAGACAGAATTCCACCTTAATTTGTTTAAAATTGCTTACAGGCCCTGCAACACAGAGCCTATGCGTATGCACTTCACTTGAAAAGAAGCACGGCTTAGCGGCAAAGGGGTATGCCCTATAGACAAGGGGGTGTGGCTTATAAAGGGTTGTGGCTTATAAACAAATGGGTGTGGCTTAAAGGTGTATCACTGTGGTAGGAAAAAGTTGAAAATAGACAAACATAAGTACCCTTGTCAAGATCAAGACAAACTTCCCATTTTTTTAGAATATCATAGGGAGGGAAATACTTCTTTAATAGATGGTGAAGATAGAAATCTTGAGCACATCACTGAGAATTTTGAAGTGTTAAAAAGCAGAGTGTTCTGGAGAAACACTATGGAGGAGATTTATCAAACATGGTGTAAAGTGAAACTGGCTCAGTTGCCCCTAGCAACCAATCAGATTCCACCTTTCATTCTTCACAGACTCTTTGGAAAATGAAAGGTGGAATCTGATTGGTTACTAGGGGCAACTGAGCCAGTCTCACTTTACACCATGTTTGATAAATCTCCCCCTATGCATTCATAGTTATTCTAATAACCAGCAGCTTACCAGCCTTCTGTCTTTTGACTGCTACGGGTGCCAAAAGAACCTGGATCCAGTTCTGGGAAACTGGGAAATGTTTCTCAGGACTGGATCCAGCCTTTCCCAGCACCCGGAGAGGAGCGGCATTAAGTCACTGAGTTAAAAGGCAGCAGGTTGGTAAGCTGATTGCCGAGCTAACAAAGCAATTTGCTTTGTTATAACTGTTTAATCGCTCATTTCTAATAATAATAATAATAATAATAATAATAATAATAATAATAATAATAGTAGTAGTAATCAAATAGTGGCTGTAATATAATATAAAATAAATGGACAAATAATAAAGAAAAGCCGAGTAGTAGAATAAAAGCCTCTCTACTTTCCACCTTTTGCCCACTAGGTGGCACTGTGATATAAGCCCTGCTCTTCATTCTTCTGGCCACTAAGAAATAGCGAAGCTTTGAAGAATATTAAAAACTTGTGGTTACTTTGCAAAAATACTTGAGATAAAATGCCGGGCTTGAAGCACATCTGTTATTCTTCCAGGTAAACACGTTACATTTATCATCAGAATAAAAGTGGCTGCTCAGGGAATTGTCAAAGGCAATCCTCAGTGTATTTTCTCACAGTAGAGATGAACTCCGCTAATAATGGATACCACTTCAAGCCTGTTCTAATGCTTCATATAACACCTTCACAATCCTCACATCTTTATTCTGAAACATTTTACATACACAAGATTCAATGCATGGTATCTATCTATCATCTATCTCCTATCTATCTATCATCTATCTCCTATCTATCTATCTATCTATCTGTCTGTCTGTCTGTCTGTCTGTCTGTCTGTCTGTCTATCTATCTATCTATCTATCTATCTATCTATCTATCTATCTATCTATCATCTATCTCCTATCTATCTATCTATCTATCTATCTATCTGTCTGTCTGTCTGTCTGTCTGTCTGTCTGTCTATCTATCTATCTATCTATCTATCATCTATCTTTCCCAGGCACTAACAGCAGCGACAGCTTATTGCTTGGGGTTTCCTAATCTTGACTAATAGGGATCAGCTGATCCCCAGCCAGCCTTAGTGTAAAAAAGAAGGTGTTAGGGTACAAACACACTGGGCGTATCCGCAGCGGATCTGTGCCCTGTACACTCTATGGGCAGACAAACTTATGTCCATCCTGCTGCGAGTATGTCAGCAGCCCACCCCGTTAACCCCCGGCCGGCGCGTATACATCACCTTTGCCATGCTACGGCTTGCTTTGGGGGTTCCCGACACGTCCCGCTCAGCCAATCAGTGCACTGCCCCACCACAGCACTCTGATTGGCTGAGCAAGACATGTCGGGAACCCCTGAAGCAAGCCGTAGCATGGCAAAGGTGATGTATACGCGCCGGCCGGGGGTTAACGGGGCAGGCTGCTGACATACTCGCAGCAGGATGGACATGAGTTTGTCTGCCCAAAGAGTGTACAGGGCACAGATTCGGAGCGGGCCTCGCTGCGAATTTGCTGCGAGTAATCTGCTGCAGACATGCCCAGTGTGATTGCACCCCTAGGGTAGCTTCACACGTACCGTATCGCAGCAGATTTTATACTGCGGATCTAAACAACTGAACACAGCATCAAATCTGCTGCGGATCTGCTGTGGATCCTGTACGTGTGAACGCACCCTTAGGGTGGGTTCAGACTGAGGAATTCTCGTGGAAAATGTCCACTGAATTCCGTCAGCTGTCCGCCCGCACGGGCACGCGCTTTTCCGCCAGCTCCATAGACACCATTCTATGGGCCGGCATATTCCGTGATCCGCTGAAAGAAGTGACATGACACTTCTTTCAGCGTATAGCGGAATATGCCGGCCCATAGAATGGTGTCTATGGGGCCGGCGGAAAGGCGCCCAGATGTGCGATCGGACAGCTGACGGAATTCAGTGGACATTTTCCGCGAGAATTCCTCAGTCTGAACCCGCCCTTAGAGTAGGATGACCATTGGAAGCAGTGATTTTGTCAATGCAGCTGAGCAGAGACTGTTGCGTTTACACAGAGAGATTTATCTGACAGATCTTTGAAGCCAAAGCCAGGAATGAATTTGGAATTAGGAGAAATCTTAGTCTTTCCTTTACGACCTGTTCTATGTTTATAGTTCGTTCCTGGCTTTGTCTTAAAAAATCTGTCAGATAAATCTGTGTGAACGAACCCTTAGATATAGCAATGCTGACAGCAATGAATGTGGGTAATTTAGCTACACGTTCTTACAGGGGTACTCCGGCGATAAAAAGTGTTTTCAAATCAATTGGTGTCAAAAATCTCTAGTCTTCCAGTACTTATCAGCTGCTGTATGTCCTGCAGGAAGTCATGTATTTTTTCCCATCTGACACTGTGCTCTCTGCTGCCACCTGTGTCCACTACAGGAACTGTCCAGAGCAGTAGATGTTTTCTATGGGGATTTTCTCTTGCTCTGGACAGTACCTGACATAAACAGAGGTGGCAGCAGAGAGCACTGTGTCAGACTGGAAAGAATACACCACTTCCTGCAGGATATACAGCAGCTGATAAGTACTGGAAGACTTCCGTTTTTCAAAGAGATGATCTGATGATCTGAATTTATTTCATCCGGAGTACCCCTTTAACTGAACCCTCACGACACACAAGAATTTAATTTAAATGACAAATAGAGCTCTGCTACAACTCACACCAAAGAATTAGTATGTTGTACACGTAGAATTTTATGCAATGACAATAATGTAATTACAGAATTGTATGTGTAAATTATAGTGAACAAAAGACTATCTAGGGATGATAAGGGAATATATAAACTGTATACAAATAGGCAGTAGATTTTTTATATATGTCTATAGTTGTAGCCATGGCAACCAAAATTATTGTTAATTAAAATTAAAATGGTTTATTATGTTGCTTGAATTCAGACAAGTGGTAAATGGGGCCATCCCTTTAAATAAAGAACACATGAAACACTGTCCAAATCAAAGAGCAACCTACGTCATCACCAAAGTCTCGTCTCCGGGTTCACTGAGAAGTCCGTCCACGAACACGGATGTGCTGGTGAAATTGTGTACACTCCACGTGTAACCTTCATCTACACTGAATCTAAGGAAAACGATAAAATTTTTTAAAAAAATTCAAATAT